>NW_019229387.1:140577-231186 GCF_002742605.1 Olea europaea var. sylvestris
AGGCCACACACATACCCGTCCACATATTTTTTTTAATGCATTTGGAGCTCCTGGACAATGAGGGGCCCTATAAAAGTCCTGTGAATAATTGTCTGTACACGGGGCATTATTCATAAACAAAATACGTTCAAAATTTTTATTTTTTAATTTTGAATCATTTCATTACATTGTTTGAAATTTGGATCCAAGGCTCGAGAAAAAGAAAAGAAAAACTTCTAATACAAAGGCAAAATGTGCAGTCCTATACTTTACATTTTGTGCAAATTAATCTGTAATATACAAATCATGACAAGGTCATCCTCTAATCGTAGTTATAAAATTGGATCACATTGGTGAGTCTAACTAAAAACTTGGTAAATCAAACTAGCCAAAGAACTTATTAGAATTCGGTTGAGGACTTGATAGAGTTTGAATGTTAAAAGTGTTTGGTCGTTATAAAGAGGAGTGTGCAACTATCATATGCACTTGGATATTTAAGTTCAAGATTGAGTGTAAAAAGATAAATGAATAGACAATTAGTAAAGAATTGGAATTCCACATGCCTTAAGTTTAGAGTTTCTGGGTATTTATAGGTGAAATGTAGGACATGAATGAGGAAACTGTAGTTAGAATTTTCGCCCTTGTGGCCACAAATGAGCTGATTACCCATTGCTTTCATTTTCCCTTCATGCACTTGTCTAGGGGCGAACAAAAGTCTAGGAATCGAATGGTTTGATCATTCATAGGTTAAATTGGATAATGATATTAAAATCGAGAGCCAATAGGCTGGTTCGGTTCTAGAACCAGAACTGAACTTCCCATTTTTCTTTTCTTTTTTCTAAATATGATTGAACCAATCTGATTATTTCACCTTTTTTTTTTAATGAAAAATTCAGCCCATGTTCAAAGCCCATACCTAACTCCATTTTTCTAATTCTTCAATTCACTGTCTAGTGCCCAATTGCCTACTACATTCCAAATTAGAATGTGTTTTTATTGTTTGAAATATTGGGAGAATGACTATAGTTTATGAGAACGTTGAAGACTTTAATTATGGTATGTAAAAGAACTTTCATAATTAAAGTTGAACTCAACAGTAATTACAAGATACTCAATATCAAGGACTATGGCACTCAAAAATAAAATATCAAGAACAGTGATGCTAAAAAATAAAGATGAGGGATACATGAGCAAAAATGAATTCCGATTACAGACCTGGCAATCTTTCTAGAAATTAATTATTTTATTGTTAGAAGAATTCAAGTGACATACATATTTACCAAAGGGACCTTTCCCTCTACTAAAGAATAATATTCATATCATAATTTTTTTTTAAATTATTATGACGATCCAAATTTATTAAAATCTTATAAAATTCATATAGCCATATCTATGAAACCTGCTTCTAAAACTACTCCTACGTTATATTCTATTTTCAGCATTGTTCATCCACATATCACAAATGAATTTAACTTTGATCATTTAGAAGAGAAACGTGACATGGAAATTCTACCCAAACCAATACACATCTCTGATATATTTCACGTACACCATGGCTTGCAAATCATAAAGAGAGAGTTCAAGGAAAATTCTTGTTGCCATGAATAATCAATTATTATACATAATTCAAACAACAATAACGTTCCTTCACATTATCGATGTCACATAAACCACAAATCTTCAACATCGTAACATACATGAAGGGCTTTAAATTCTGTGTCACAGTTCTCCAATTTATATAATTGGTACTGATGCTAACAAAAGTTGTACATGGATGAGAAGAAGTTAGGCAAAAGACCGAGCTAAGGTCTGGGACCTGAAATGATCAACACTCATGAGTACCTAAAACAAATGCTATGAGGAGAGGTCGGGCAAGAGACCGGGATAAGGATATGACCTAAAACAAAGCCTATGACGAGAGGTCTGCATCAAGAACAACGCTCCTAAGTACCCTAATAAAGGTCAAGGAGTGTGACTTGATAGCCCCTCCAACGCTTAAGTCAGCAAAAGTGGAGAGAAAATATACGCAAATGGATTAAGTAAAAGGACACAAGAAAGTTGTAATATTTTGAATGGGGTGGAGGTGCCATTATTTATCTCTTTTTAAGAATTAGATACCTACCATGACTAGGGTGGTTGGGTCATGAGTTCGCCCAAAAGCCTAAGAAGCCATATCGTTACAATATTTTGTTGCTAAGCCAATATCCCAATATTGAAGGATTGGTCTACTTTAGAAAAAGAGAAGGCAGGGTATAGGTCTACTAAGAACGAATGACCACTCTAATCCAACCATGCTTCGGATAGTTGAGAAGTCTGGTATGGAATTTGGGAGGAGGCATAATATGCTCCTCGGGATAAAGGGTTGGATTAGGACTTATCCCCAGCCATCCCTAAGGTCACGAATGGACCACTGCAAGGGAAGTGAAATACATACCTCGGGGTACGTAGGTCAAGGAATGAAAATTCTGACTCACCCTCAAGGTTGGGAGGAATTCTTGTGAAGTGGTTCGGATTCGACCTCGGGACTTGATATCTTTAGCTCGGTTATAGGTCAACTTACTACATGATCGGGTACAATTCAGTCGTGACTCGTTAGTAAGTAATTATTACTAGAAGTATTCTTTTTATATTTTAAAGTCAAGCTCCAACTGAAATAGAAATCTTCAATGTTCTAATTGTCGAAATTCTTCATCTATCCTCGGACTCTTAATCCTGTGATATTTTGTGCAATACTTTATTGATTGTTGCATGTAGAAGACAAATAAGTTCATAAGGATTGTTGACCTCGATTTTTGTACAAATAAGTTCATAAGGATTGTTGACCTCGATTTTTGTACATCTAACCTAGTTAATGAATTTTGAGCCCACTTGCTTCTACTTAAGCTCCTTTCCTATACACTTAGACAAATTGTTAGTCACCCGAGGCCTTCTCCAGTGGTGGAGGAGACTGTCGACAGCACTCCAACAGTCAAGTCAATCGATGAGAAGAAATGTATGAGTGGAACAAGCATAGGCTACTAAAGTGTTTGAATACCGAAAATGTATATGTGAATACGTAGAACAAAAGAAAAACAATCTCACAAAGTATTTTTTTTTTTTTTTTGGGCAGGGGCATTTTTTAGTCGCATTACTCTAGAGTTGGTGTGTGTCGTGAGCTTTTATAGTGGCCTAGCTGAAGTGGTGACCATTGGATGGAGGAATATGTTGTTCCATCCAACGTCCGAGGCGTCCCACCATAGATGTCACTTCATCCATCATAAGGCCTGTGACATTTAATGCATTTTGAGAAGATATAGCTCGGAGACGGAGAACAAAAATTTGTTTATTTGCATCAAGCTTTTGAGGGGCTCATTCAATACTTACTCGAACTATTACTCAATAGAAAATAAGAACTTTGGTTTCTACTCATTGGGATAGAGATAAGAAAAGAGGAATTTTCATCATTTGTGGATCACTCGGATAAAAGCAGTAATTCGTGAAAAGGGAGTATCCTATAGGTATAAATGATCCATACAAGAGACATTTGCTTCTTAATCGTAAAATACTTGCACAAATAGCTATATCAAATATTAATTGTCTTTATATGATTTCCAACAAGATCATAAAAGAAGTAGATAGGAAAGAATCCTTAGACATGCATGGCTATGATATAGGATAACAAGACTTGACTTTATATTGCCGCAAGTGGTCACATCAATCATTCACATGAAATCTTTGTGGAGAAGTGGATACCGAATATGCTTCTTCAAGGTTAGGAAGCATCCACTTTGATCATATGGGCTTTGGCCTTCCATATGATGTTTCGATTGAGGCGATGTGTCATGACTTCTCTAAGATTGTTTAGAGGTTTATGCTTCAACGACTTACTTAGTGCTTCGGTTGAAGCAGTGAATTGCCTCTCCATGATTGTTTTGTAGCAATTAGATCGATATGCCTGCTTTGTCATGTTGATGATGTGGTGTGTGGGACTTTGTTGAACTTCTATTTGGTTGCCACGTGAGCTTCTTCTCGAGTCTTGGTGGTGAGGCGTAATGAGATTCTTATATATATTATAGTTTGTTTAGAGCAAAAATGTAAATGGTTGATTTTTTAGGTACTTAAATTGGAAGGAGAAAATTGGAGGTTAGTCACAACTCACAAACCAAAATTTTTATTTTTTGCAAAAAAAAAAAAAATAAATCGAATTTCCAAATGTATGGGATTATGACTCACGTCTCAAATGTTAACATTAATTTTATGTTTGGAAAGCGTTTATGAAAGATTGCAATTATAAATAAATAAAAATGAGTAATAATTAAGTAGTAATTATGAATCCTTCAAAATATGGAAAAATACATAACTATAATGGTTTCAAAATATAAGTTTAAAAATATCAAACTAATGAAATTTTTTCAAAAATTAGGTGGTCACATTTTGTGATCTCTGATAAAATATTATAACTTATAATTTAAATTGATTATGATCACAATATTACACAATTATGATTCCGGTCACATACTAGTCACATAGATATAAGGCACAATTTGTGAGTTATAATTGCATATTTAGTCGTAAATCACACATTAATAGGTCACAAAGTTATTTGTAAGTCACAAATTATCCAATTAAGTGATCACAAACACTATTCATTTTATCCCAACAATACCGTATATCCTCAGCTACCTGCTACCACTTCCTCCTCCACCTCATCAACTACCACCACCGCTGACACCACTCAAATTGTTGTTACCACCTTAAATAGACAATCACACCACCTTCAACTCAAATCCACAATAACCACCATTACCTCCACCCTCCACCTCAAACTCAACCTTAAACTAATCATCAATCTACAACCATACCACCTTCACCTTCCATTGTACCACCACCAATTATAGCTCTACCACCAATGACTTTTAGATCTACATCAAAAAGGACTCCATTGTACCTTAAATCCTTAACCATTACCACCGTCTCTATCTTAAACAAATAAGCAATTCACACCACCACCAACTACAGTGAGGAGCGGACCTACAATGGGTCCTGATGGGTCACATGACCTAACAACATAAATTTTTTTTTTTTTTAAGTAGATTTAGGCGTTTAGACATAGAAGATTGAAAAAAATACATTTGCAGAATTAAAAATTTGAAAGATGGAGCAACTGGGTGATTACCCAACCGAACGCACGTCATGATAAAAATCTTGTTTTTTGGTAGGCCTATCTCTCAAACGAGAATCATAATGTGATAAGATTTGATTGATTGTGAGTTAAGAGTGTGGGCCACATATAATGCATTACTGCGCATCCTTTTTATTACTTGTAGTCTGAATTCCATCTGAATTTTCCTTTGGGTTTCCTATAGCTCGGTTAATCGGTGCACCATTGTTCTTCATTCTTGTTGTCTATCTGATGGGTTTTTAACATTTGTTGTCATTTGAAAAAAAAAAAATCTTGAATTTTGACGGCTTCTAATATCAGAAATGGTATTGAATAATTGAATTCTTGCTTTTGTTATTTGATTAATTATTTTGGGATAAATGGGGAGCTTAATATTCATATACAGAATAATTTGGAGAGTATTTTGTGGATTTTTTTGAATAGCTGAGAAAGTCAACAGCTTAGAGTATTTACAAATTGTTTCGATTATAGTATGTGAAGTGATAAATACCATCCATGTTTTGAGGAGTTTTTAAACCTTTCGATGAGTTTTTCGAACATGTGATAAAGTTAGTATAAATATTAATTGTACTTTTAACTCAAAATGTCTACGTCCGGTACTAGCTATAGCACCAGGACATCATCAACTGCAGCGCCACCTTCACACCTCAAATCTACAACCATCACCTGCACCTTGAATTAATCAAGCCGAGCTGCTATAATTTAACAAAATGGAAGTTTGTTTTTTTGCTTGCCGTTTCAATTCATCATTGACAAAATGGTGGGATTGAGAAAATGATTGTAGGTGCGTACGAATCTCGATTTCTACTAATATGGGGGTTGGGGAGGTGTTGTGGAAAATGGTAAAATTGAGAAAAATAATAGTTTGTGGGTACCTATTTCGATTTTCTGAACGCTATAGTGGCGTGGAGTGTGATGGGGTGAGATATGGTAGATATAACTTATTTATATATATATATATATATATATATATATATATATATTAATACCTTATTTATGAAATGGAAGTTTGAGATAAATTTTCTTTCAAAATATGTTAATAAAAAGTTATTTGAGTATTTAAAATGAACCAACCATAGGCTAAATCTATCCAGGTATCATTTTTCCCCCATGAAATAATTATACAAAAAGGAAAATTATGAGAAACACCGTGTCTTGAATATCATCTTGCTCAGTTTTATTTATAGCTATGTGTTAAGGCTTTGTTTAGGAAGATTTGACTCCATCAAAGAAATGAATCAACTATACAGTATATATACCAATCAGGCTAATATCAAGTTTATTGTGAAAAAACAAAAGAGAGAAAAATAATATGCCCGAAAAGAATTATTGTCGTCCAACTTAAACTGCAAACATAATAACAAAATCAAATATCATAAACATTGTAGATGTTTGTAACAGAAAAAATCAACAAAATGAGAGCCAAGATCCTCAATCCTCAGACATCACATGGTGCCTCATAATTTTGTATACAAAGATAAAATATTGCTCCCATCCCTGAAATAAATTGTGGAGAATTTTTAAATTTCAAACACGAATTGAAACATTACAAGATTAATGGTGTTAAGGTTGGCGATTTAACGGAAATCAATATGTCAATGATTCGAACAGAATTATCGACAATATACTTCTAGCAGTGTATCTCAATGCACGTTCATTAACAATCATTAATCAAGAATATTACCAATCTAATCAAGGTTACTCAACTCAGTCGGTTTAGAGGCCTTCTTGACTTGATATAAATGTACCTTGTTGGAATTCGCTAGATACAAATGTACTTCTTAGAATGGATGGTGAAGATCAATTTGATTATATGGATAAGATTAACTCTCTAGAATTATTTGCACATAAATTTACCTGGAAAATTCTAGCGAGATTGTGTATAAAATCTTTTAGAAATGAATCTTGGGAGTAATCTATTTTCACGTCCTTTAACATTTTAGAATGATAAGTCTTTCATGAAGCACTCTTTAGATCTATCACTTCCTACTACATGTATAGGATTATCGTCAACGATAATATTAGCGATGTTGACGGTAATCACCAGTAGTGCTTCAGTCTGTAAGAGCTGACCAAAAAACATTTATTCTTAATTCACTTCTTTTTTAACTTTTTCATAATTCATTAGTAATTTAAGATTTTTTTTTCATTTTTTATATATATTAAATACGTAATCTCTGGTAGCAATTTAAATTTATTTAAATATTTTACTTTTAAATGCTAGTCATAGAAATTTAATATTGCATTATTTTCTAATAATTATACAACAACATACAAAAAATTAAGGTAATATTTCAATATTTAATCTAAATTACTTTATATTTAATGATGAAAATTACAAATCGAGAGAAAGCATGGATATCTTATCAATAACAAAGAATTTCATTGATAATGTTAAAATATAATGCAACTTGTATATAATTATGTACAGATTGGTGTAGAAAAAAATAGTTTGTAATAGAGACAAATGTGGGGTGGGTGGCGGGAGGAGAGAAGGAAATTAGTTAAATTTTAATAAAATTATTTATTCATTAGCAAAAAAGAAAATCAAAAGTAAATTATGTATGTTCTCAAAATTTTGATAAAGGCTTTATGGTCTAGCCGGATTCAGGTCGTCGCATACAAACAATGGATACAGAAAATCTGTATTGCCATTGCGAATGTCGAACCAAAGAATTGGATTCAGTAACAAGAGTGCATAGAATTAGAATCAACGTGCAGAATAAACAAATATTACAATATGATCGATAAATTTCGTGAATACATTTCTAGACAATTGTGCTCCCCACTGTCGAAAGTCATGGAATGTGTACAACTATTTTTCAATCGCATCAAATACAGACCATTCAATGGTACCTACGATGATGGAAGACAAAATTTCTTTATACAATGTATAGATGAACCCTATAGCATGTCAAACTAGGCTTTCAATAGCCCTGCACCTTATTCCAAATGCTGAATTACACGATCGTAGAGATGGCAAAAGGGCCTAGTAGCTCGTCAGCTCGACATCTCGAAGCTTAGCCCATTGACAACTTAAACTCGTTTCAAAACAAGCCCGAGCACTAGTCGAGCGGGTGCTCATTCAGTGATCCAAGCACGTAAAGTTCACTAGAGCTCGTAAAAAATGTGAACAAAAATGTAAAAAAAATTACAAATTTGAAAAAACTCGAGCTCATGGGCTCGACTTGGCTCATGAGCTCTTGAGCTTGAGCTCAGCTTGTCAAAATGACGAGCCAAGCTACAAGCTGAGTTCGTGGGTACTTGGACCGAGCCGGCTCGGTTCTGTCCATTGCTATGCCGGCTTGGTCCATTGCTATCCCTACACTTTAGTATGCGATCCACCATCGTGTTTACCTTCTCGAATGCCAAATATCGAACGATGACCAATAAAATTGACAATAAACACAATCATGTAATGACGTCTCATTCTATTATGACATCCTGCACTAGTACCAAATATACAGTATTGTCAACAGACTACCCTCGAATATATACATTTGTATTTTAACCACATTATTTCCAGTAAAACTCAAAACTTGAAAGAAATTATAAAGCAAACTAAACAGCATTCAACTTCACGCATCGCCAAGAAAAAAAAATGCACTTTCAATGCAGTGACATCCAAATTTATATTTCACTTATGCACAAAAATTATGTCCAGTGAATCTTTAAGACAAGGGCACCGAGCAAAATAAAACACCATTAATGGCTTCAAAAAAGTACATTTTCTAGTTGATTGAAAGTGATTTGGGCGAAATATATGAAATAAGGTCAAATTTTCGGTGGTCAACAATGTAGTGGGAGAAAAAGAGAAGCGGATGGGTTTTCGATCATCGACGACAGTTTTCATAAGCGAACTCTCGGCTATCGACTAGACGGTTCTAGGGCACAATTAGTAACGTAATGGGTATTCTAAGCACTGCCAGAGAAATTTCAGTGGCATTGCCCAAAAAAATGGATATCTTTTTGTTAATCTATGAATAGTAAAGAATTTTTTTAATTTTTTTTTGGCCATAAAAGGGTAAAATAGAAAAATAGGATTTTTTTTTTTTTTTTTTTTTTATGACCGTTAGTTTACAGGCCAACTTACGTGCACCTCAACTAATTCCACGGAGTCTTAAAGTTTATAGTCGGATACTCACTTTAGTGGCTCTGAGGAAACTCGAACTGGTGACCATTACGAACAAACTCAAAGTCTAACAATTGAACTACCTCTCAAGGTTAAAATAGAAAAATAGGAAATACACGAATGAAAATAAAACTAAATAATGAACAATCGCGCTATTCGTACAGAACCCGTTGACAGAACACCTTGATAGAATGAGGTGGAAATAAAAAGAAAAAAACTAACCGACAATCAGAAGTAAATTTGAAGGCAACCTAGCCCAAATCTCATTCCCATTTTCCACAATCCCTAACCTCAGAAGCCCGTAATAGAGGCGAAAAAGACGATCGAAGGCGATCTACTCCGCCATCTCTTCGTTCTGACTTCATCCATCTCCCCGTTGTCAACATATAAATCTAGACCTCCGACGAAATCCAAATCGTTCGATCAGTGTTTTGTAAAGGTGTTCGTTCGAATCCCTACAATCACAGTTTTCTCTGGCGACTTTGCACCAAAAATCAAGTGAGCTTCATACGTGACTTAGATGGGTAACTAGAAGATGTTGATTTTCAACCAAGTTTGTGTAATTATGAAGCTGTTTATCTACCCAGAATTTGTTTGATGATTATATTTGGGTTCTTCTTAAGAACGCAGAAATTTTTTTAAAATTAGGGTTCTCTAATTCATGTAGATGCTCATCATGTAGATTTCTCTCTTTGCCTCAGCACTCTTACACCATGTGTAGTGAATTTAGCTCCTTCCAAAATTCTGGATTTTACAATGAATTATCAACTTTTTTAACTTGAAATGCAGTTGAATAGATTATCATTGTATTTGTTAATTTCTTTCATATTAGTGTATCATCCCATTGGCTTTCCAAAATCAAGTAATTCGAAACAAAAATTACCAGCATCAACCAAAGAATCACCAAAACTACGAGCATCAACCAAAGAGTCAACAGAACCAAAATTTGGAGTAAAATTTTCTACAAAGCAGATTCTGAACCAAAACAATATTGTCAAGAATGTAATTATAAAACAAGTGATTGGCTGATTGCAATATTAGGAAAATGCCCTTTCTTGAATTGTTGCACTGTGTTTGATATAGAAGTTTTTGAAGCTTATAATGGTAGGACCGAATGATGGAGTTTGTCATGGTTGTAGATGAAGGGGTCGCTTTTTTGCGGATTGTGAAAATAAGGTCCGTTGCCCGTGGTGTAAAGCTACGTATGTCAAGTGTGTTGCAGTGGTGAAGAATACGAACAACAAAGGTAAATTGTTCAACCGTTGTAGCAAAAATGCGATTTTTGGGAGTGGGTCAAAGATGGTGAAACGTCGGCCGAATCAAGTTCTGTTGGTAGCTTCTCTACTAATGATTTGGCAACTGGATTAGAGAATAATGTCGCTTCCATGTTTGAAACGATGTGTCGACTAACTCACGAGAAAGATGTAGAGATAACCATGACAATACGCAAAGGCAATGCAAATGTGGAATGTGATAAGAAAGGAAAGGGCCTGGCATGATGTGTAGTTGTTTGGCTATGAATTTCTGTTGTGACATTTTTATTTTGTGACTTTTTCAGTTAGTTAAATGTTGTTGTGCAATGTTGATGCACTTAGGCCTAGTATGCACAATGTAATCAGTTTCTGCCTCTTTTTGTAATCAGTTTCGGCCTATTATGGACAATGTAATCAAATGTGGCAATGTAAAGTTCTACTCAGTTTCCGCCTCATTTTCTCTCCTTTTTATTATCAACTGTGGCATTATCTTAGCTTTTAGACAATTGACAACAAATTCTGAAATATACAGTTTAACATATATGCCCAGAAATAGGAGGTAAGTCAAAATCCTGTAAGCATTACTTGGATGTTGTCACAAAAATTTAACATACAAGCCCACAAATAGCATATGCATTGTAACTACAAACATCATTTCCATTCAACAATTTACAATTTGATAGGTTCTGTGGTTCCAGATGGTAGGAATCAGTATGATAGCAATTGTAAGTGACATTCACAAACTAAACCTAAATTTCATCTTTTTCTTGCAAAAGGAAGCCAAATTACTGGCATTGGAATGTCATGATTTCCATACTGTTGCAATCGCCGATGGTGAATGTGGCTTCAGTGTCTCACCACAGCAGCTTTCGCTTGCCTCTGTTTAACATTCCATCAATAGACGACCACCCCCACCAAGAACGACCACAACGGCTTAGTATGAGGCGGAGGTTTGGAGGCCGCGTTTTTGTGAATAAGGAAGACACTGGCACTGAAGTGAGCATCACTAATTCCACTCCATCTTCCACATAAACTTTTTTTTTAATGGTATTACGCAAAAGCATCAAGAAGGCAGACATAGAAAATTCCAACTTCAATCTTGCTTGACATCGTCCACTCCTATTGATACACAAGTTGTAGCACAATAACCATTTGGAAAAGTTGGTGAAACTAAAAAGTAGGATGTTCTAAAATTATTTAGACTGATTAATCTAAGATTCTAGCCTACTTGCAATTCAAAGCAACACAAACAAAATAATCACCAATCATTTCGTTATATATATTACAAATGGCCTGGATCCGAGATGTGAGCATTTTCTAATTAAAACGTCCAAAAATAAGTAATTGGAATTTGTTATGCCTGTAATCCATATTTGAAATACAGAAAATTATAATACATTTCTATATTCATTCAACAAGAAGAGAAAATGTAATCACTTTCCTGAAGAAAATCAATGGTTTCCTCCATCTCTGTCCGGTAAGCACAAGTAGAAATACGACATTGCCTGAAAATCTGTACAAGAAAGTAAATATTACCCGAGCAAGACATAAAATGGATGACGCATTTTTTGCGTATAATGTTTAACCACATAATTACCTCGACCATTGAACTGAACATGATTGCCGGTCGAAGGAAAAAAAAACTTTGTTGTGTGAATGCAACACTTTCGTGGTCACCCTACATAAATGAATTTCTTATTGTGATAAATATTTTCTTTTTGAGATAACTTCGTCTTATATATCTACTAACCATTAAGAGTTGCGAATATGTTAATGGTGGTGCATTCATGCAATGTTGTGACTGTTCATGTATTTGAACGCCGTTTGCCTCGACGTCAACATTACTGGGCTGGGCCTTCCTCCTATTTCCTTTGGATGTACTCGAACGCCCCTGCATGGCATCCAAACAAATTACTTGCATTAGGCAAACAACTCGAATGCAATTAGCTTTAATGTTAACTTCAAATATACCTTTCCCTTGTTCGAACTAGATTCTAACAGGCTCTTCTTACGAAGTTTTTTGGTGCGCCCTTTCTTTTCACGCATTTAGGATCACGTAATCCACTAGTGACAGTTTCTAACAACGGTCCACATTGTGATGCTACCGGTGCACCATGCGGAGACAGGACATTACTCACAACATTGGATTTCGATGCCGTTACCAGTTCACATTCATGGTCGATCCATTTTTGTAAGTTTTCTGCTTTGCTTTCATCATCTGCAACTAGGTCGGCTAATGTAGCAAAAGATTGACACAATTTGTTGTACCTCAACTGCCTCGATGTACTAATCAACCCATCGTAGTTAACTACGACCCTCGTATGGGCTCTACTCACATCTCTCCGCCACTTTCGTAATATATACTTGTCCGGTACTTGTTTGACGCCATTACAGATCAATACTGCGATCATATGCCTACATATTATTCCTCGAAACTCAAACAAAATGGCAACTACAAACAATGTCACAATCATCTTTCCAAAAAGAGACGAAGAACACTTTTTTTCTTTTATTGCTCATCGTTTATCTCTTCCTCGCATACCTCGTACGTTGTCCCCGAACTTCCCTTCGAAGAAGATATTAGATCACAATAAAGCTTCCCGATGAATTATTCTTAAACTTCTCGAAACTTTGAAATGGAGTAAATGGCTTGAAATTGCTTTTCCATTTCATACCTTATTGCACATGGTACCATCTGTGAGAAAGACCTGAAATCTGCTTGAATCTCCTTCTCAACTTTACTCCGCAAAGCCCGTTTATATTGGTCGATGAATTGCTTTAATGAGGTCTTCGAATGTACATATCCATCAAAGAACGCATTCATACTCTCACTGCATTGCGTTGTCGACATACCTGCCCAGAAATTGGTTTTGAAAAAGTATGGAACCCATCGACATCTATTCTCATACAGTCCCAACAACTAGGTATTATGATGCAAATCATATGTGTCGATCATTACCCTCCACCCTTCTTCAAAGTCTTGAACAAATTGTGAATCGTAAACCAAATTGTGAATAGTACAGAAAATAGAACCCCTATCGACATGGTATCCAAACTTTTCTGGCAACCTTTTCAATATGTGCCACAAACACCACCTATGCTTTGTATAAGGGAATACGATTTCAATTGCATTTTGCATAGCTCGGTCTTGATAAGTAATTATACCCTGAGGTGCTTTGCTATGCATACACTGTAGTCATGTCCTAAACAACCAAACAAATGTATCCGTGTCTTCATTTGAGACCAGCCCACATCCAAGTAGGGTCGATTGCCCGTGATGATTAATACCAACAAATGGGCAAACGGCATGTCATACATATTGGTGAGGTATGTGGTATCAAATGTTACAACATCACTAAACTCCTTATAAGCCCGTCTTCTTCTATTATCTACCCAAAACACATTCTTTAGCCTCGAATCTTCATCTAAATCCATACTAAAATAAAACCCGGAGCAACTAGCTTGCATCTTTGAAAAGTAAGATTGTATTGCTGTGGCATCTCCTTCTCCAACTCTAAGACGCCGAATTTGTTCAACATAATTTCGACAATCCTTTTCCACACACGTCATATTTTCGTATCCACCTACTTCAGCTACTGTCGAGTTGAAACTTTTGTGTAATGGAATTTCTGTCATATCATCCACTTATAGCCGCCGTTTAACATGTGCGCTCAACTCTCGGTTGCATCAATATAGCCTGGATTTTGATGGACTTGTCTTATGATTATGCTCGAGGTTTACCGTGTTAATTCTCCATATTCCACGACTATCCATAGATGCAGTCAGCCTCGCTTTACAACCTGTTTGAATGGTTGGTTGTGGTTTTAAAGAATCGCTTGTAGTACTACTTCTTTTTCCCTTACGACTACATGTTAATGTAACATATCTTACAACACTGTCATCATCCTTTTTTGAGTTCATTTTTCTGACTGGAAACCCTTCAGCGTATGCATATTTTTTGTAGTAATCAAACAATTCATTTTCATCATTGAATTTCATACCAACCTCGGGTGCTTGTAAAGATGCATCATCTTTTACTACGTTGTCATCACGCAATAAGTTCGCATTCTCGACCGCATTCTCGACCACATTCTCAGACTCGGATTCTACCAAAATAATGTCATCCACATTGTCCAAAATATTTTTTCCTACAAAAGAAATTTAGCAGTTTCAATGTCAATGGTGTAAAGTATTCGGTAACTGATAGAAGATACTCATTCCAAGTTATATGAAGCTGGTATATGTATCTAATGTAATATGTACATAAACCGCTTCATCTTACATCATTTTAATTTTATCCTCTGGGTTTCTATTAATTTTAGCTCGACTTTCATCTATTCGACAAAAGCCATTGCAGGAATGATCTTCACCTGCTTCTTGCGGTCATTCAAATGTGGGCATGTTCAACCTAAACTTCTTTTATTGAAAACAAAATTTCTCTAAGAAGACAGTTTAAAAGAGAGAGTTGATCCAACTTCAAGTTCTACACTTTCTTTCCTCAACAAGGTTCAATGAATTTGTTAAAATCTCGCACTTGTTTTTTTCTCATTGGAAGTATAGAAGGAACTGGAGTATGAAGAGGCCCATTTCGAAGTACAATAAATGATAAATTTCAGCAACTAATGCATCTTTTCAATTACGGTTCAAGAATAAGGTGAACAACACCCAACACATTGCATTTTCAACAAAATAATAACAGACCCGTTACCTTTCTCTGCTATGTTTTTGATGTTGTAAAGAGTAAGGTCATCAACTCATTTTACTTTCAATGCACATGCAGGACGATAGCCAGAGTCTTTTTCTAGAGTCAACCGAGATCTTGTTCACTTCGCCAGTGGCCGAGGCAGCCATCCAAATTGTTGGGGAAATTTTGGGAAAGAAAGGTATTTGGCGCTCAAAACATTCGTGAGGGGGAAAAATAAAGGAAAATAAAGTCTAACTGATTTAAAGCCTTTTATTAAACTGAACGGGTCAGGCCCAATAATTTATTAAACTGTAGGCAACGTGCTGGCAATTTCAAATGTTTTCAAATTTGCAATTTTTAATGCAAAACGTCATGTCCTTTTGTCATTAGGCATGTAATCTACCATGTACAAATAGATTTTCTCAATAATGAATGCATGACAATCTGTAAACATGACGTGACATATCTGAATAATTATGAAATAATTGTTTGATTAAAGTATTAGGTGAGGACACTTTCTGCAATCTTTCCCATCCCTAAGATCTGTTGCTCCCCTGTCTTGATGCTACTATTTTACTATTTAAGGACCTCATTTTCTTTCTGGTCATAAATAAAACGCACAATACAATTTGCTGCATGTGAGGGCTTATTTCAATTTTAAATCTTTGCATTGACTTTTTAATAGACAAATAAATATAAGCCACCGTTTGACCCCCATTATTTCATATTATAATTTTTCTCTCTTTTATCTTTAATCACACAATTTTTCATAAAATAATATATACGTAAATCGAAAACTATTCTTTCTTTTTTAACCACTTATTTTCTGAAAAACACTATTCCAAAAATTATAACCCCTAATAATGGGGGCCAAACGGGGGCTAAATTCATCATTCCACATAAACTTCACATCAAGCTAACTAGCTAAGGATTACGGTGCAATCAGTAAAAAAAAAATAAAAAATAGACCAGATATTATAATGCAATATTGTGACCTAGTGAATAAATTAGAGATCAATGGTTAAACGGAAGAGGAGCATAAGCCAAACATGATCAAGTGCACACAAATTGTATGAATATCAATAACTTCTCAAGTTGAATAGAAGAAAAGTCAAAATCATGCAAATTGAGATTAAAAAACTAAATAATTTTGCCAGCTCTTGAATTTGCATTAAATTAATTAAAAAAAAGGTTTAAAAAACATTGCAATAAATTTCTCGTGCATACACAGGTGCAGATGTTATAAATTTTGGAATGCACACGTGATATCCAGTATCCACGTACGTAAAATACTAATTTTGACTGTCTTTTCCATTAAGAACATATCACGTGGTCGATACATTTTTTCCTCAGCACAACTAGGCCCATTATATTGTGATATTCAATGCGTCAATTATCGAATTGCGAAAACACTTTTCACTACTAGAAAGGGCAGGAAAGAGAGACGAAATTTTAGGGATAGAAAATTCCGTCTCTAAAGTCGTATTTTTTTGGTAGTTTTTGGTGAAAAATATTAATCATATTAACAAATATTCAAATGAATAATGTTATTCACTATTACTAAGATTAAGATTGGAAATGATTGCAATTCGCAGCTAACTAATGATGAATAACATTATTTATTCAAATATAGATTCCCAACATAATGTAATGTTCAACGTGAAGTCGAATTCCATTTCGAAAATGAACTTTGCAAAAATATTTATTTGGTAGAAAAACCAAGAAATCTATTTCCAAGCATATCCTACTCGAAAAAATAAAAAATAAAAAAATTCAGCTATTGATGTAGCCTCTAGTTGCTACTGCTAGTCTTGACGCTAACTACTATTTAAATCCTTTCTATAATACACAATAGAATAAAATTTTTATCAAGATAGATCGAATCAACAACCTATACTTAAACTAACGGCACAAGGGAATCAAGGCTTCAAGAGCACAAAACAGAGAAAATGAACATAGGTCTCCTTGAAGAACAAAGTCTAATATAAAGAAAGGAAAGTAGAGCGAGCACACTTTTACTCTATCTGGACTGGCATGGCCCTCCTGTTTTGCTAATGGAGGCTCTGCCTTTTACTATGCTTGCATCTATTTTTCATATCAAGTCTACATGTGTAGTTTACTGAGATTGACTTTTAAAGACACGAATTCTTTTTTATCTCTCCTATGTAAATCCGAGTCTTAACCGGCTTCTTGAAAGAGAGAAAGAACTTACAGAGAAAGATGAGTAATGAACCATCACTATGGCAAAAATGGTAGTCAATGCCATGCTTGCAGCCACAATTTGTCTGGTCATATTCATTGAACTTTACCATTGGGTGGTCAACAATATACTGATTGTAGTCCCACTAGCTATATTTTGAATTATCATTTTGGATTCATTGTTTTCTAAATTCAGATAATGCAATCTTTGAGGAAATAATTATAAAATCAACCTGTGATCACTTCACGTGTTTCTTGACTAATAAGGTTTCGTTTCGATCTTTGTATGGACAGTTAATTCTTGAAGTCTTCAATTCTGTGGTCAAATCAATCAAGTCGATCTAATTTTTACATCATTCATTTTTTACCTTTAATTACTAGCCCCTATTTGATCCCTATTAAATTACATTCCATTACATTCTATTTTTCTCTCTCCTATTTTCAACCACACAATCTTCCATAAAATAATATTACACGTAAATCGAAAATTTTTCCTTCTTTTTCAACCACTCATTTTTTCAACAAAAGACTATTTCCCCCATTTTCATTACCAAAAATGGGGGCCAAACAGGGCTTAGCCTGAAATAGGGGGAAAACAGGAAAAAAGAAAAAGTGGTACAAGAAAAGAACAAGAAGCATATCCAAATAGTGCCAATTGCCCTTTATGGTAATAAAGAAAGATGATATGATAGAAGCATGTGCACTATGGCAAGAAGCCCCAACCACTAGTTTTGATCTAAAAACAAAGGCCACTGCCATCTTATCGTGATTTGTTTTATGTTATGTCAGCATTATTAGTATGTTTTCTTTTGCTAGTTGGTACCTAAGTATTTGACCAAATAGATCATTGAGAATACCAGATTAGCCTTGTTAATTGTAGCAAGTTTTGGATGATTAGGTTATTTTGAAAGACCAACTCATCTGAGTTAGAGTTTGTTTGATACAGATTTTAAGTTAATCAAAATTAATTTTTTGATCGTTATGTCACTATTTTAGTCGTCATTTTTGAATTTTTCTTTCACAGGTATTATCAACTTTATTTCTAACGGTCAAAAAATTAATTAATCAAATCCATACCAAATAAACACTTAAACAGATGTTATTTTTTTTTACTTTTCTTGATGTTTTCTCTCGCTTGTTCTCTTCACTAAGGTTACGTAATGATCTATCTAATTTCCAGGTCAGCTACAAAGATTCCCATAGCATGTTCATGTGTCTTTGAACATTTGTGCTTCAGCCGTCGAGGCTCCAATTAAGCGTAATATGCCTTGGCCATGAGCTTACCTAAACAACGACATGTGTAGAACCATAACACTCGGTTGGAATTGTTATTGGAAGCCTTGACCAGAAACATAATCAAAGATCTTAGTTTGTCCTCAAATATAGATAAGAACCTTAGTACGAATTTTGGCAGAATCAACCTGAATTTCAATGCACTAAACTCATACGTGCACACAAATAATTATTGGACAAATATCACAAAGCCCAAACCTCAACAAGCCTTAAAAATGTAACACGATTATAACTTTCGCATAATAATGACGAACGTCAACTCACAAAAATAACCAAAAATATCCTCGAAATTGTCTATATTTAAGGCCATTGCACAAAAGAAAAAGGGTTGAAAATTTTGATATCCAAACTTTCACTCTAAAAAAGTCGCAGCGAATTAAAACACATTTTGGGTCAGACCTATTGAAAACTGAAATAATCTCCAATTGAAAAGCATTTTCGATCAAAATAACGTTGAAATTTCCATCTCTCTCTTTCCATACAGAGGATTGGCTCTTTAATCACACCCATATTTCCAAAAAGAGGAAAAGTAGTCGAAATTCAGGCAAAAAAATTTATCATTGAATTTAAAAAAATAAATTCTTTTTTCTTTTAAAAATCAACAATTATCTTCAGATACACAAACTTACAAATCAGACTTTAGAAATAGATTTCTTACCTTCCCTCATCTTCCAAAGTGATTTAGTAATAGTGCATGCAAGCAAAAGTATGAAAATGAAAGGATAGAAAAAAGAGACGATTATCTTCGTTCTAATCAACACTTCGGTCCTTCCCACGAAATTTTCCTTCATGATTTAATTAAAATTTTTTTTTGAACTCGAAAATTTTTTAAAACCATCTATTTTACACCTATTGTCTACTGGCAAATTTGATGATTAGGAAATTACAAGCATTCCATGAAAAAAAGGGATTTCATTTTTTTTTCCTATAATCTTTTATAGTAAAAGTAATGACTTTTAGACATTGACGATAAAACAAGAAAAAATGAACTAGATGTTCTCAATTTACAGAGATGGTCCCTCCCCCAATTCAGGATTGTAACAGATTAAGGGCCCGTTTGGTACTTTTTTTTTCAAAATGCATTTTTCTCTTTCTTCTTTTCAACCACATATTCTTTATTAAAATAATATTACACGTAAATAAAAAAAAATTTCCTTATTTTTCAACCATACATTTCACATCAATTTACTATTCTAAAATGTATTTTTACATAAAAATGGATATCAAACACTCTCTTATATTAATTTTCACAAAAACGTTAGACAGTTAAAAAATCGAACTTTTGTTAAATAGGCAGCACGACGATTGTGTAGATACGATGTCGGGGGATTGTGGCAATGAATAAGAGCAGGTTGTGGTTCTAGGAATCGAGATGAGATAAGACTTAGGTGAAAAATGTTAACAGATTTTAAACTTTTCAAATATCAAATAAAAAACCAAGTGCTAAAAAAGTCGAAACTTTCCTTGA
Source organism: Olea europaea var. sylvestris (assembly GCF_002742605.1). Taxonomy (NCBI): domain Eukaryota; kingdom Viridiplantae; phylum Streptophyta; class Magnoliopsida; order Lamiales; family Oleaceae; genus Olea; species Olea europaea. The sequence goes on from NW_019229387.1 coordinate 160,747, forward strand.
CCAAAAAGGTTAAAAAATAGAAGGTATAATCTTTCACTGATTCTCACGAAAAATAACAGCATATATGATTATGCATTTCAATTGCAAATATGCTACAAAGTTATTATAGTATAAAATGCTGACAGTAGGTAAAACTACCAGTGTGTATAGTTTAAAGAAGAATCCAAGGATCCACCAACGGCGGTAAAAATGGAAGCCGCAAAACCCACGTTCTGTCCTCATCAGCTCCACAAGTATATCCCCCAGTCCAACCTCATCACTGTCCCATCTCACGCATCCCACGCTTTCTTCCTCCTCTCTTACTCCATGATCCTTGTATCATTCCTCACCACTGTCCATTGTTCAAATCATGAATTTTCCTCCCAAATTCATTTCTGGGCCTTTGAGAAATGCCCTATTTTTTTGTTTTTCAGTCTTATTTATTCTAATTTTGGTTGATTCTGTATCTGGGTTGGGCTCGATGGACTCCATTTCTGCATCATTTGGGGATTATGGTTTGTTTTGTGCCATTGATGCCAGTGGCAAGCAGGCTGTAATTTGTTGGGATACCAAGAACAGAAACTCAACGAATTCGAACTCCTTGCGCTATCCCAACAACCTACCTCCTATGGCCGCGCTTTCAGGTGGAGAGGGGTTTCTGTGCGGCATTTTGGCGAACACTTCGCAGGCCTTTTGTTGGGATTCGAAGGATCCATCGTCAAGCTCTGATCTGGTCCTTCCAGTACTTCAGTTTAATGCTTATTCTCATATTGCTGCTGGTAAGGATCATGTTTGTGCTGTTCGAGGATCTTACTATTCAGAAAATGATTTTGGTAGCGTTGATTGTTGGGACATTATTAGAACATCAAATGACAGTTTAAGCTCAAAACAAAGTGCTCGGTTCTATGATCAGTACATAAGTAGTCTTGTTTTGGGGAAAATTGTTTCTGGTGATGAATTTAGCTGCGGAGTCGTAAGGGATGGAGGATTAAAGTGTTGGGGCCCGAATTCTGGTAGTCTAGGGGTTTCAGGTACCTCAGATAATTATGTGGTCTTAACTTCCGGAATTGACTCTATTTGTGGGGTTTCTGAGATCTCCGGCGAGATCAATTGTTGGGGTCGTAATGATTCGTTTGTTAATCCGCCCGTTGGGATTAGATTCATATCAATGGCGGCTGGTGCGCAACATTTTTGTGGGATCAGAGAGGACAATCATGCCATAGAGTGCTGGGGGAACTTCAATGCATCACGGATCCCAAAGGGCTCTGGTTTTCACGCAATCGCTTCATCTGACTACCTTACATGTGGTATTAGAGAAGGTGATTTGGTACTCGATTGTTGGTTTTCCAATGTTTCATCACCAGCGGATTATGATCCTCCATTGCAGTTGTGTAGTCCAGGGTTATGTACTCCTGGTACTTGTGATGAAGGAATGTTTGCTTTCAATGCCAGCCTTCTCAATGAGCCAGAATTGACAAACTTGTGTTCTAGGAAAGATTTAAAGATTTGTTTGCCATGTGGGAGCAATTGCTCTGAAGGATTTTTCCCTTCTAGTTCATGTACCAAGAACGAGGACAGGATTTGTACACCCTGCTCTCTCTGCCAGAACAGTTCTTGTTTGGATATTTGCAGACTTCACTCCTCATTTGAGGTGCAGCAGAAGCACTGGCGTCAGCTGCGTCAACTACTGATAATAGTTGCCTCTTGTGTGTCAGGTTTCTTGTTAATTTCGATTGGCTGGTGCCTTTTACCTCGTGGTGTAGCCCCGGAAAATGAAGAATGGAAGAATAGAAAATTTGGATCCTGCATTCGTAAGCCTAAGCACGAAATTGATGTAAACGCTGATCAACATCCTCCAGCATCTGTGGCACCATGTTCAGAGTTAGCTCAAGTTTTCCGGCTTTCCGAATTAAAGGATGCAACTAATGGGTTCAAAGAGTTTAATGAGTTGGGCAGGGGAAGTTATGGTTTTGTCTACAAAGCTGTCCTCCCAGATGGAAGGCAAGTGGCAGTGAAAAGGGCTAATGCCGCTACAATAATCCACACCAATAGCCGGGATTTTGAAATGGAGTTGGAGGTCCTTTGCAATCTTCGACATAGCAATATCGTGAACTTGTTGGGTTACTGTGCAGAGATGGGAGAGAGGCTACTGGTTTACGAGTTCATGTCGCATGGGACCCTTCATGATCACCTCCATGGGGACCTTTCTCCTCTGAATTGGAGCCTCAGGCTGAAAATTGCAATGCAGTCTGCAAAGGGACTTGAGTACCTTCATAAGGAAGCTGTACCTCCTATTGTGCATCGAGATGTTAAGAGTTCGAAAGTTCTTTTGGATGCTGATTGGGGAGCACGAATTGCAGATTTTGGGCTTCTGACTCCACAGGAGAGGGGTCTCAATGAAGACATGAGTACTGATGTTTACAACTTCGGAATTGTGCTGCTCGAGATCCTTAGCGGAAGAAAACCTTATGATGCGGACTGCACACCTCCGAACGTAGTAGACTGGGCAGTCCCTCTTATTAGACAGGGAAAGGCAGCTGCCATAGTCGACCGATACGTGGCTCTGCCTCGAAATGTTGAACCCCTTTTAAAACTCGCTGATATTGCGGAGCTCGCTTTGAAGGAAGATCCCAAGGAACGGGCAACTATATCGGAATTGGCGCTATTGTTGGATCAAGTAGTAAAGGATGGATTGATATTGTAGTCTTAAATTGGATTTATACTTCTTTGGGATAATATTGTTCAAACGAGAGAGAGAGAGGCTTTTGGTGAATATTGCTCTTCTGCAAATGTACATTTCTTATTGGCTTCTTGTAAATCGTGGTGCTTAGACAATTCGGCATCTTAGTCATTTTAGAAATTGAAAAATACACTTTTTTCTCAGTATAACGTTTTCCATCAACATGAAGTGATACACGATGTATATGAATGCATGTTGTGTTCTACACACAAATTCATTTTCAAGACTATAATTGTCTGTGAGCTACGTGAGCATGTTAACTAACCCAGTTTCCGTTCTTCTCGTAATTGGAAAAATGAGTATGAAGTAGACCGTGGAGTTCTGGCTCGGCTTTGGGGTCAAACTTCTCAGATCGACAGTATCAGGTAAAATCATTCCGCAACAGATCTGTGATAATAAGTATGCCCCCTTCACCAATCCAAACTCCCAAAAGAGTGTATTTTTCTCCATTACCTAGTCCTAATCATGCTATATTCAATGGATATCCAGATCCCCCATCATCCACAGAAAAATCGACCATGAAATACATCCGTCCCAAACTAGCTTTTGTTGGGAGAGATGCAAACAAATATATAAACAGCAAAATAATTTTTTTTCCCAAAAACAAATCAGTAAAATGCCCTTTTCACAATTGTATATGCTGAAAATATTTTTTAAAAAATCAATCACACCAAACCTAAGACACAAGAAATTATTTTATGTGGAAAAACTTCTCTGATGTGAGGAATAAAAGCCATGGGACCCAGTCCAGTCAAAATCCGATCTCCACAATTCACATTGTAGCTCTATGTCTTGTGAACCTCTTCTCCAAATTTCAGCTCGATTGGACCACGAACAACTTGGGATTGGAGCTTTGATGAAATCTAGACACTGGAAAAAAAACTGTTATTTCTCTCTTTTCAAAAATGGGTTGGACTCCTATTTTCTCCACATTAGAGGAAATAACCCAACGGCTTTAAGTTTGGGAATACAAATTCAGACATAGAAAAGACTGCCATGCTGGCACTGGGAGTCTTCCCTGAGACAAAAGCAAAGATGTCAATTCTTAGGACATTCCTTCTTACAAAGATTTTCGCAACGGAAATGAAGTGAACTTCGTCATTACCAGCAAGTCCTATTAGACACACAAATACCGAGTCTGCTTATGGAGGAAACACAAGTATTGCAGTGAATGTGGCTGTAAGTACCATTTCTCTCTCAGCTAAATCACGAGGAAATGGTGGCAGATAGCCACCAAAAACATACAATTTTCCAAAATGGCTGTTGACTACTGTTTAAAAAAGAAGTTCAAAAATTTGTAAAAACCTTAAAAACATTGAAAATCCAAAATTGCCCCTGACATTTCACTCTCAAACCGACATCTGGAGAAAGAAGGGGAAGAAATAGCAAGGACACCGACGAGTTTTTCTTGAGAGGAGATCGACCGGCCACCATTAGAAGCGAAGAAAGTAAGTTTTGCTTATTTTTCCCCCATTAATCCTTGAACCTGAATGTTAAAGGTTTATTTTGTAGAAAATAGTTGTAGAAATCTTTGTAGAATATATAAAATTACTAAAAAGTAAGTTTTTTTAGGATTTGGTTGCCGAATATCGTCGAAAATGACGATATCCGGGCAGACGGCCTCTGCAAGAGACGGCACAGGCCGTCTGTGTCATCTGTTAACAGACGGCCAAGCTGGACCATTTGTTAAGACGGCCCAGACTGTTAACAGACACCCAAGCCACCTGTTAACAAACTGCCTGGGTCGTCTTTAGTATTAAATTTTTATTTTAATTTTTTTCCATAAGAATTAAAATAATTGAAATGTTGTTAAAAGTATTATTTAAATAATTATTTAATTATTATTTAAATGATTAAAAAAATGTAAATAATGAATAAATGTTAATAATCAAAATACGCAATTAAAATTTAATTACAGATTAATTGAAAGAAATTTCTAACATTTGAAATAAATAATTAAATATTTACGTTTACTTATTTAATAAATAATTTAAATAATCGATCTATATAAGTAATTAAATCAAATAATTTAAATAAACAATTGAAACAAATAAATGAAAAACCATTGAAAAATCGAATCTTTCTAATTTTTTTTATTGAATAAATCAAATTATTTTAATTTTAATTTTTTCTAAACAAATTAACAATTTCTAAATTCAAATTTTTGGCCTAATAATTTGTTTCATTTCTAATTTTTTAATTTTTTGCCCAATTACCCATTATATTGTTTCGTTTTTTAACCCATCAAGATCCAACCCACTAAATAACTCTAAACACCTACACTAAAATGTATAACGCTATCTCGACTCTCGTACTCACTCTCGCAGACTTCCTGACATTCCAAAACCTATACAATCGACGGTCGACGCTGTAACCTCCGATCAAAGTTGTGTCCTCCGCCGACCAAAGCTTTGACTGTAGCGATCATTTGAACAAGATAATTCTACTAGTCTCTGATATTCCAAAACTATTGAATGTATCATTAGTTGTATTTATATAATATTATTATAAATATTAAAAATTTAATTATAGTACGGAATCAATCTAACCGAACTGAACTGAATCGAACGGAACCGAACCCGAACGGTTTCATAATTATATTTGGACTTGACGATTCCATTTATTAGATACCCGAAATTTTTGGTTCAGTTTGGTTCTCTTTAGAACCGAACCGAACCAACCCACGCCTACCTCTACTACAATCTGTACAGTTCTCTGGACAGTTGATTGATTCATTACCGTGTTGGCTGCTTAAGTCAGTTAACGGAGATGCCCTCCACTTTGATCTTGAGAGCAAGGTAGCTACATTTTCTATATTCGAGTTTGCTATCATCACTGGATTGAGATGTATGAGCGAAGAGGCAGCGAAGGCCAGTATTTCAACAGACAAGAGGCCGTTGTATGATTATTTTAATGGGCACACGATAGTGATACTGGCGCAGTTAGGAGATGAATTCAGGAGATGCGACCAGATGTCCGACAAGTTGAAGTTGGGGATGGTGTTTATACTGGAGAGCGTACTGAGGTGTCATCACAGGAAGACGTCGAATGACGTTTTTCATTTGCAAGTTGTTGATGACATCAATACGTTCAACAACTATCCGTGGGGGGAGATATGCTTTTTTGATACTTTACACGTCTTCAAGAGAGGGCATTCGATGCCTAGGGGAGATAGGTCGGAGCGTAAGTACGATGTATATAGCCTGCTGTTAGCTTTGTAGGTAAATGTTTAACATAATGAGTTATCCATTTTTTTATTAAATTGTACATATAATAATCGTAATTGTTGCAAATATGGGTCTACGAGACTGTTCCCATCCTGGCTAGTCGGTATGCGAGGAGAGGGAATACATACATCCCTCGGATGCACCGCTGGCGAGCACAAGGCAAGCCCCTTGCAAAACAGTTATCAGTTATCCTAGACGATCCTGAGGTACGTATTATATATTTGCGCTTTCTATTGTATGTCATTTTCGAAACTGGATACGTGGTCAGTAATTCGATGAAATGTCAATATGTCAGCTTGAAGTCCTCACTGAGCGGACACCATCGATCGAGGAGAGGATCAGACTTATATCCATGAGTTGTTGACAGATCGTGCTGCTCGAGAGAGGCCGGAGTCCATCATCGATCGGGACACGGTATGTTAATTCAATATAATATATTGATTATCGTTATAATTTTTTAATTAAGTTATTGATTTGTAATGTTTCTTTTTTTAGGAGCATTGTCGACTATCACCTCTACCGAGGGTATCACATTCCCCGAGGATGTCGCATCCGTCGAGGGTGTCCCCTCCCTACATGCGATCACCTTCGTCGAGAGTGTCACCTCCCTGCATGAGATCACCGTCTCCTGCGTCCGGACACCTCTCACGTGGATCAGCTGCACGTAATCAAAGTGCTTCCATCGATGATATGTTCCGACTTATGATGGAGATCAAAGGCGACGTAGTTGGCTTACGAGGCGAAGTAGCTGACTTACGACGTGATGTCGGGATGGTACAGGTCGGTTTAGGAGACCTTTATGCTGAGGTCGTAGCAATACGAGGCGACATAGTAGGCCTGCTTGGGACTGGCGAGTATCGGGATGGAGGAGGTGGCGGAGGGACAGGCAGCTATCAGGACGGAGGGGGTGACGGAGGGACAGGTGGCTATCGGGATGGAGGGGCAGGTGACTATCGGGACGGAGGGGTGACGAAGGGACCGGTGGTTATCAGGTTCGAGGAGGTCAGACGGGGTATGTTGACTCGTTGTGGGCATCGGATGATGCATTAGCTTCATATCTCGGTGGCCCGATAGATATAGAGATGGAGAAGGAGGTCGGGAGGGTGTTAGAGGAGGAGGGGGTAATAGAGGCGGAGGTCGGGAGGGTGCCGGAGGAGGAGGGGGTACTCGAGGCGGAGGTCGAGAGGGTGTCGAAAGAGGAGGGGGTAGCCGAGGCGGAGGTCGAGAGGGTGTCGGAAGAGGAGGGGGTACCCGAGATGCCGAGGGAGGTGGTCGTGAGGGTGCCGGAGGAGATGGGGGTATCTGAGGTAGAGAGAGTACCATTTAAGACGCCAGACTCGCCGGACGTAGTTTTTATGTCAGAGGGGACGAAAGAGGTGGTTCCGATGGTAGGTAAGGGAGTGTTGGATATTGGGAGGGTTTCGTGTACTATTGATGTGCCGGAGCTGGTAGTCAGCAAAAGGCCAAGGGTACCATCACAGTACGTCGTTTCTCTGTTTACCGCAGAGGCGAAAAGGAGGAGGTTCGTCGACGGCACACACCTGAATTTATTCAGGGAGGTGGACCACGCCAAGTGGAAAGCGTTCGAGGCGGAGTGGAGAGCACTTATGCCCGGGTAAGTATTATATTATTCGTTAAGGATTAGTACATTACGCAGATGATGACACATCTATATTTTTACTTAACAATTTCTTTTCTTATTTTTCAGTGTCAGTCATAGGATTACTCATAAGACGATCTCGAACGCTTACAAATGGTTTCACGACATCACAAATTCGGGGGCTTGACTCGCCGATGATGTAAGTGAAGTGGTAATATTGTTATTTATTACGTATACATATTTTTAAGTTTTGCATTTATGAAATTAAATAACTCATTTTTTAATTGGTGCTTCATGCTATAGCACATTGACTTCGCCATGGATTTGCTACGAGACCGAGCTGAACGACATCCAAGATCGTTCAACATTCCTGACCGACTCATATTGAACACTGAGTTCATACGTGTCGTTGATATTAAGTACCAGACGTTGCAAGCTATGGGTAGCGAGTACACAGTTCCCACATAAATGATGGAGTGGGTTGTAGGGATGTGGCCGAGTGTCAGGGGAAAGCCATGGGAGGGTTGTACGCATCTGTACATTCCGGTGTGTGTCAATCATCACTACATTGCAGAGGAGATTGTATTCCCCGACTCGACTATGTATGTGTATGACCCCGATCATTCATGCCTGACACAAGATTAGCTCAAGCAAAATCTGGAGTCGGTGTCTGTGATCGTCCCCATGCTGGCTAGACGAGCGAACATTACTGTGCAAGACAGACTAACCACCGTGTGAGACACGACGACGGCGAGACAACAAATATCATAAGTGTTTATTATTTTATTTTTGTAATTTACAACTTACGTTCTAGTTAGACGGTGATGTGCTAATACAATATTTTGTAATTGTAGGGATGATTGCAGCATATTCGCTATCAAGTACATAGAATTTTTGAGTGTAGCACAGAAAGTTGATGCAATCAACCTGGCGCGGATATAAAATTGGAGAAATAAATTAGTTTGTGATTTATTTGAATTTAATGGTGATCCATAGATATTGAGCCATGTTTCTTTAAAATAATTGTACATATTGTTACGTTTAAATATTGTATATTTCATTCATTCATTTGTAATTACGAAATAATTGTAAAACATATATTATTTTTTTAATATTTAATTTTTAGTTTTTGTGTTTATTTAAATGTTTCATGACGTATTTATAATGTTTGGTTATATTGTCGAGAACGCACTGAGTTTTAAAAAAGGATTAACTTCAAATATTACGAAACTAATTAATGAAATATTAGAATAAAAAAACTAAATCTAATAATTAACATTAAGAATATAAGTGAATAATTAATATCAATGTTATAAATAATGTTACATAAATTTCAATTATACATCTGTTACGTTGTCATGCAGAGGGATCTGATTTGTACAAAATCTTCTAGTATGTCATATTGCACCGCACCTGTCGCACTTATGAGGCTGGAAAAATTCTCCGGTCGATGGTATTCTAGACGTACGTGTACGTCCAGAAGTACGTGGGCCGACTGCTGGTAGCAACAAGTTATTCAATGAGAAAATGTGATCGAGAACTTCCCACTCGACTTCATTCGGTACAGGAAATATGGTTTCGGCATATGCTGCTCTCCAAGAACCAGTCGTGTAATAAGTACTGCATAATGTGTGTGGTGGAATTCCTCTATACATAGCCACTGCCACTACATGTCTACACAAAAAACTCTCCAACTGAAACTGTGTACACGTGCACGTGTTATCATTCAAGTCGATGATGTATCCGAAATATCTAGTGGTTCTACATATACATTCCTTGTCACCTCTAGAGTCTTTAAGAGTTTATCTTCCTGAGCCGGGGTTAGCACACTTGTGTAACTCTGTGATTCCTCCCGACGATCATGAAACCACTGTTGTAGCTTGTCACGAATGTTCTCAAGTATTGCGAGAATTGGTAACTCTCGATCCTTCTTAAATAAGGTATTGAGCGACTTCACATTGTTCGACGTCATCATGTTGTATTGACGTCCTGAAAAATGTGATCGTGCCCAATATTCGATCCCCATCTCTGTCAGATACTCCCATACATCATAGGATTTACTTTCTATTTCAAGCATAAACTTTTCAAACTCTTGAAAACTGTAAGCCTCTGCAACTCTCCTAAACAACGTAACGATGCACTTGCCTCGATACTTGGTTTTCAGATTTCCTTGTATATGATACATACAATAACCATGATGTGCCTCGAGGAAGATTTCGACGATACCGTTAATTATTGACTGCCCTCAGCCGGTTACGAATGCAAGTTTCTCGACATCCCTAATTATTTTTCTCAACTTCGTGAAAAACCAACGCATTGCCAAATCATTTTCTCCATCAACTATGCTGAATGTAAGAGTATAAATTTAGATGTTAGCATCTTGACATGTTGCAATAATCAACTTGCCCCTGTATCTCGTCTTGAGGGTTGTACCGTCGACTAGAATTAAGGGTCGCATTGCGTTTTGAAATCCTCGAGTGCATTGTCCAAGGGTCATAAAGAAATACTTGAAGCGATTCTCGTCATCCTTCTCAATAAAAAATTATCATAACTTAAATAATTAAATAAACAATATTTAAAAACTGAAAAATTAACAATTGAATTAAATAATTAATTACACATTAGATAAAGAATCGATAAATAATTAAATAAACAATTGAAATTAATGATTGAATTAATTAGATAACTATTAAATAAACATCTAAACAAAGAAATACCAGGTCAATTTAGTATAACTCTCCTCGATCGAATCCATCAAGTCCTCTAACGCGCATTCTTTGGCCTTCCAAGCCTTTTGATAGCTCATGACCACCCCTACTCTCGACGAACGTCATTAATAATATCCGAAGGTCTGTAAATTGTTCGTGGGTCCTGAAACTTGTGCATTACTTCTCGACCAATGAATCATGATCAGGTTTGCCTGTGATCATTTCGACGAATGCCCACTTCACAAGTATATTCCCGTGCATACTTATGAACCACAAAGAATTCATTCGTGTCCATTTTCGTTGCTCACAAACGCCAAAGACAACTATCGTCAATGCAGACAATTGTGTAAGTCGACTTGTTTGATTTCTTCACTTTAAACTTAAAATTGTGTTTCAAAGCATCCGGTGAACAACTTCCTGCAAATATTTCTTCGTGTCAAACATTTGCTCGACATACAAATCTTCATCGTTGGGGACTATACGCGAACAATTAGAGGACCGTGCACTCGGTCTAGCCTGTGAGCTCCTACTCAACTCATGTCTCAAACGGGATAAAGCAATCAAATTCTCATTTGTAAAGTCATTATCTCTTTCTTTGTCTTGAACTACCGAGCAAATTCTGTGTGTAACAATGAGATCATGGTGAGGAGCAACTGTCTCTAGAACAGCTACAACATCATCACGCACTATTTCCACTGTGTCCCAAAACTCATTCACATTACAATCTCCTCCATCGAAATCTTCGTGTTCATTCTCGGGGATATTCTTCTTCATCAAAGTTACATAAATAGGAATCACACGTTTCTATTTCATTTCAATTAAAACCTTCATTTCAGCTTTAGAAATAACCATTATAGGTGGAATTGAAATGAATGTATTCTCGCGTATTAGAAATAACAATTGCATGGCGTACTCAGAGGGATCGACTTTCAACAAGTTCTGTATCTCATTGTACATTTCTGCAAATGATGTACTTGATGTTATTACAATTGCAGTACAACCATGTCTTTCACTCATCCATTTCCACACCCATCGATCATTGTCATTATTTTCAAATTCACCAAAGTAACAAATCGGGACAACAGCTGATCCCATATCTGCATTAGGAAACATCATTTATTAAAAAAATTGTAATTACGAGAATAAAAGGACGAAAAAAATATGATACAAGGAACAAAAATGTGTCCAGGCCGACTGTAGCATCTGGCTCGGACATGTTTTTGGGCGGAATGCTTCTATATTTTGCATCTGAACAGATGGTATTTTTTCTCGTTTTTGCTAAAAAAAATTATACATCCATTTAAAACTGTAATATTTCATTTTTCTAAAATGATATGTTGAAATAAAATTTAAATATTCAAGTAATGTACTAATTTAACTAAAATAAAATTAAACATACGTATTTATACTTACCAATTTCAAGTGCCGACTGTGAGTAATATTTTTTTGTTGAGTTTTTGATAATTTTTTGAGATTTCAATATTCAAGCAGATGAAAGATAAAATTTCTTTTTAACTGTATTGGAAAATCTGATAAGGAAAGTGATTTCATTTTGATATTTAAGTGAGATTGTTTGGATTTATTAATTTTTTAAAGAGGGTATTGCAAAAAAAAAAAATTTGATCAATGTGAAAATTTGTTATTTTGACTAGGTGCTTTTTAAAAGTACCCCTAAATCACATTGCCATTTGGTATTGGAATTTGATAAATACCCCATTATTTACATAGTCATGTTTTCTCCAAGTAATTAAACTACGATTCTAAGGAGCATTTTACTTAAACATTACAAAATTTAGAATACATGTATATCTATAAATTCTACTCAACTATTGCAATTAAATCACTCCCAATTGTTGCCATATTCGTCTTCCGTCAACGTAATTAATTTGATAAATGGAATGCTTGATTTATGTATAGTTTTTAGTAATTTGATTATGGACGTCTAGTCATTGTGAAACTCCTCTATAGTTGTATTAAATTAAAGTTGAATTTGTCTTGTCCAATTCAATTGCAGTTTATCTGGTAGCACAAGTTTTATAGCTAAGGGGATGTTTTCCTCAACAGTTTTTGGATTTTACTTTAGTTCCAAATTTCAAAAGATTCTCAGTTTCTGTATTGGTTAAGTCTGCTAAGGAAAATGGTATATGCTAATATTATTTCCATGGGAAACAAAGTTAGGATTTTTAGGTTATTTTCATGTGTTTCTAATGTGCATATAATAAAAATATTAACAAAAATTCAGTAACAGACAAGATTGGAGAGCAAAATCTATTTATTTCTATAATGATTAAAGGTCATTGGCCCAAAGTTTTAATGCATACTTCAGTCTTATCATTAGTCTTCTGGTTCAGATGAGGCTGATAATTATGGTGAAGATAGAATGAAAACAAACTTATATATGTTTACTACGTTCAACAGTTTCCCCTTTTTCCTTTTGACTGTTTAAATTTGTGATTAAATCATTAAGGTGTTTGTTTAGCTTAAGTCAACTGATAATTTGTGGGCTTAGTCATTCAAAACTTGTATTGAATGAGAAATGCCATGGATTATTTAATTGGGAGCCGTGCCAATATTTACATGCTTGCATATTTTTGTTTCTTGGAGCAACTTCACACTTGTGCTTTTCAATCCAGTTCATGATACCGACGGCTTTTTTTCATGTTCAGGTCAACAAAATGGGATCAAGTGCAATTGCAATATCTTGCATCCATGACATCAACTACCATGGGTACAACATCTGTCTTTCTTGTCATTTGAAACTCGAGTTTGCCGGCTTTTATTTAAATTTTCCTACACTCTTTTTGAACGTGATGTTAGCATTTTTAACATTGACTAGTCTCATGCTTGTGCAATGCACGGGTTGCGTTTTTTCTTAAGGTAATGTTAGTGTATGGTAGAATGGAAAATGCATGGTCCTACTTTTGAAATGGAACAGGAGATATCAAATAAAACAATGTTAACTTTACAACATAAATTATAAAGAAGAATTAATACTTTAGTCATGAGAAGTGGAAAATTTAATTCAATACTTGGCAAATCACGGGAAAATGAGAAAGGGGAAAATAAAGGATATCATAAGGACTGTGACACTGCATGTTAATTAATTAACTAATTATTTTAATTTTTCAGAACATGAAATGATTTTTGAAGTAAACAAGAGAATGGTGAAATTTAGCCTTACCAAACAGACAGGAAGTCTAATACAATTTCAGGATTTGAAAGCAAACCAACAATAAGAATTAAGTTTGAAAGTACCAAATTTCCAGACAGAGCATAATCTTTTCCTTTGAATCCCCAACTAGTACTTGTGTTTTTGTTTTAACCTGATTACAAAAGCATCAAAATCCCTGATCAAAAATAGGAAAAGATTATTATAAAAGATGCACAATATAATGGGAAAAAACTGCATAGCACTTTCTTATGAAAATTATGAAATTAAGCACTTAAATTCTACACAAATGCAAACAAACAGAGAGAAGAAGATCATTTGATATTTAAAAAAACTCAGTAATAGAATCAGATTTTTATATCTTCAAAACAGTAAAGACAGAGGAAAAATAAGTCACCCTACAGATGACCCGACCATTTACAGAAACGAGGCCTGAGCACATGCTAGATTGAACTTTAGCTCTACTAACACCATTAAGACTGAATTCTTCGAATATCACTGTTCGTTTCCCAAAAAGATCAGGTTTAAGAAATCAGCTTCAAACATATGAACATATATACAATTACACTTAAAAGCGCCAAATTGTAGAGATAAACCCATCATGTCAAAATTATCGGAAAAAACATAATATCCTAAAATTCGAAGAAATTTAAAAAATATGGGTTAAAAAATTTCTTAAATTACAAAAAAAGACTAAACATGTGTGACCATCAAGAAGAAAAATGTCGACTTCAATTGCTTGCTTACTATCGACGATTTGGCCAAAAAAAAAAAAGAGGCAACATGGAATGTGATTATGGCGTGAGAGAAAGACAGAGATGGAAAATATTAGGTTTGGGTATTGTGTCTCGTAAAGTAACATGATGAGAAAAATAAAAATGAAAAAAATTCTCCGAGAAGGGAGAAAGGAAAAAAATAAAAAAATGCAAAATTTTTTTTTGCTCCGTGCACAGAGCCAAAGAGAGAATGTGAGGTTTACTATTCATTTTTGTCACAATGATTTTCACATTGTACTGGTTTGGTCCTTTGAAACTAACACACAATATCTTTCTGCATTTACTCACGCTATCAACTATATATCATATAATTTTATTAGTAGTATTATTTTGTCACACTGTAGTTTTTTTTTATTGGTGAAGTAGAAACGACATCGTTTTCATTTTACCTGCAATTTACATGCTCTGAATCTGACGCAGAGTACTCTTTTTTCATTTTCTCACGCTATCAACTAGCGATCATATCTTATAATTTTATTAGTAATAATATTTTTTAAATAACTTTTTACATAAAAGTTATTATTTATTTCTAAAATGTAAAAAATTACTTATAACTAAAAATATCACTTCAAGTTACTTAAAAGTAAAACGAACTTATAATTGTAAAAGCTACTTATAAGTAGAAAAATATTAACGTCAAATTTTGTTAAGTATAAATATTTAGATATATTAAGTTTTTTAAATTAAATATTAATAAAAAGATTACACTATCTAGAATGTTAAAAAATATTTATAAGTAAAAAAAACTTTAAGTTATTTAAAAATAATAAAAAACTTGTAATTGTAAAAACTACTTATAGATAAAAAAAAATATTAATTTCAACATTTTTAAGTAAATATTTAAATATATTTAATTTTTTAAAATTAAATATTAATAAAAGAATTGTTATAAATAAAATAAAATTAAAAAAAAAAAACTATATTTGCATGGAGTGTTAACACTCCATGCAACACTCCATGCACAGAAAAGAAACCACTCCATGTACTGAGACTTTTCACTCCATGCATAGAGTTAACACTCAATGCATGGAATGGAAATAAGTTTTTTTTTTTTTTTAATTTCATTTATAGTAATTTTTTTTATCAATATTTAATTTAAAAAAATTAAATATATCTAAATGTTTACTTAAAAATGTTGAAGTTAATATTTTTTTTTATCTATAAGTAGCTTTTATAATTATAAGTTTTTATTACTTTTAAATAACTTGAAGTAATTTTTTTGCTTATAAGTAACTTTTTACATTCTAGATAGTGTAATCTTTTTATTAATATTTAATTTAAAAAATTAAATATATCTAAATATTTATACTTAAAAAATTTTAAATTAATATTTTTTTACTTATAAGTAGCTTTTGCAATTATAAGAGAATGAGAGATTAATATTTTTTTTACCTATAAAAGTAGCTTTTACAATTATAAGTTTTTTATTACTTTTAAATAACTTGAAGTGCTTTTTTACTTATAAGTAACTTTTTACATTCTACATAGTGTAATCTTTTTATTAATATTTAATTCAAAAAACTAAATATATCAAATATTTATACTTAAAAAATTTAAAGTTAATATTTTTTTACTTATAAGTAGTTTTTACAATTATAAGTTCGTTTTACTTTTAAGTAACTTGACGTGATTTTTTTAGTTATAAGTAACTTTTTAAATTTTAGAAATAAAGAATAACTTTTATGTAGAAAGTTATTTAAAAAAATATTATTACTAATAAAATTATAGGATATGGTCGATAGTTAATAGCATAAGAAAATGGAGAAACAGTATTCTGTGTCAGATTTAGAGTATGTAAGCTGCAGGTAAAATAGAAAATGATGTCGTTTCTACTCCACCAATTAAAAAAATACAGTGTGACAAAATATTATTTCAGAAAATATTACTACTAATAAAATTATAGAATATAGTTGATAGTTGATAACGTGAGAAAATAGAGAAGGAGTATTGTGTGTTAGATTCAAAGGACCAAACCAATTTCAAAATCAGTTCAATATGAAAATTAATGCGACAAAAATGAAAAGTAAACCTCACATTCTCACACTGTAACTTTTTTTTAATTGGTGGAGCAAAAACAACATCATTTTCTATTTTACTGCAGCTTACATGCTCTGAATCTGACACAGAGTACTATTTCTCCATTTTTTCACACTTTCAATTATCGACCATATCCTATAATTTTATTAGTAATAATATTTTTTAAATAGCTTTTTACATAAAAGTTATTCTTTATTTCTAAAATGTAAAAAGTTACTTATAATTAAAAAGATCATTTCAAGTTACTTAAAAGTGAAACGAACTTATAATTGTAAAAGCTATTTATAAGTAAAATAATATTAACTTAAAATTTTTTAAGTATAAATATTTAGATATATTTAATTTTTTAAATTAAATATTAATAAAAAAATTACACTATCTAGAATGTAAAAAATTACTTATAAGTAAAAAAGTACTTCAAGTTATTTAAAGTAATAAAAAATTTATAATTGTAAAAGCTACTTATAGGTTAAAAAAATATTAATCCCTCATTCTTTTATAATTGCAAAAGTTACTTCTAAATAAAAAAAAATATTAACTTAAAATTTTTTAGTATAAATATTTAGATATATTTAGTTTTTAAATTAGATATTAATAAAAAAATTACAATATTTAAAATATAAAAAGTTCCTTATAAATAAAAAAATCATATCAAGTTATTTAAAAGTAATAAAAAAAATTTATAATTGTAAAAGCTACTTATAGATAAAAAAAAAATTTAGTTTCAACATTTTAAGTTAATATTTAGATATATTTAGTTTTTTAAAATTAAATATTAATACAAAAATTACTATAAATAAAATTTAAAAAAATAAAGGGAAAGAAATAGACATCGTGCACGAAGTGAACACTTCGTGCATGGTGGAGTGATTTTCACTCCCCATGCATGGGAGTTCACATGGGGAGTGATTTCACTCCGTGCATGGAGCCCTATTTCATTTTTTCTTTTTTTAAATTTTTTAGTAATATTTAATTTTAAAAAATAAAATATATTTAAATATTTACTTAAAAATGTTGAAGTTAATATTTTTTTTTATCTATAAGTAGCTTTTACAATTATAGATTTTTTTATTACTTTTAAATAACTTGAAGTGATTTTTTACTTATAAGTTACATTCTAAATAGTGTAATTTTTTTATTAATATTTAATTTATAAAACTAAATATATCTAAATATTTATACTTAAAAAATTTTAAATTAATTTTTTTTTACTTATAAGTAGCTTTTGCAATTATAAGAGAATGATGGATTAATATTTTTTTACTTATAAGTAGCTTTTACGATTATAAATTTTTTTATTACTTTCAAATAATTTAAAGTGCTTTTTTTTATTTATAAACAACTTTTTACATTCTAAATAGTGTAAATTTTTTTTGTAAGTATTAATAAAAAATGTTACTATAAATGAGGCGGGAGTGGGGGGCGGGGGGGAATCATCACTCCGTGAACGGAGTGGTTCCACTCCATGCACGGAGTGATAACACTCCGTGTTTTGAAAGGAGAAACTATCTCTCCATCTACAGAGAGTTTTTTTTTTAATTATTATTTTTTATGGAGGAGTAATTTTGTTGATATTATATTTCGATATAATTTTTTTTTAATTCTTTTATGGTAAAATTTAATTTTTTCAATTTTAATTAATTAAATAATATTTCTATATTATTTATTTAATTTTTGTAACTTTCTTTTCTTTTATTTGTTTAATTTAGTTTCATAAAATAATCTTTATACATTTTTTACAATAGAACGACATTCATTAAATTTAAATTAAATAATATTTTTTTAAAATCATTTTAATTTAATTTAAAAACTTTATAATAATTTTTTCTATTTTTGTCTGCAATTTCTTTTTTTAATAATCTTTATAATTAATTTCGTTTCTTTATTATATAATATATAATACTGACTTTAATCAAGTGATGAAGTAGTGTGTGAAAATGGAGAAATCAGTGAAACAGTGTGTGAAAATAGTGAGATGGCATGTGAAAAGAATGTTACAGTATGATTGAATAGAATATTTACCATTGCCAAACTAATTTCGTGTGAAAACCTATGTGACAAAAATGAACAGTAAACCTCACATTCTCTCTTTTAAGATAATGAGGGATGTGAGTTTAGTGATTAAAGGAGAAATCAATAAGTTATAAAGGTAATAAAATGAGGTAAGTTATCTATGATATTAAAGCTATGAATGGAATTGTTCAATATACTAATGATTGGAAACGTGTATTTAATAGATGATAATAGTGTTAACATAATTAAGATGTTTACGATGAAGTATGCAACTGAAGTCTATTTTTTAATGATGAATCAAGGTTTCACATGTTATTAGTAGTAATTATATAAGTATGATTTAGCCATAGTTCACAGTGTTTGTATTCAAAAGGATAAATAGGAAATTAAAATATTTAGAAGAAACTCTTAATGTCAAATTAGTAGTTTATTGTTATTCGGTAGACTTTCAACTAGACTTACCATTAGGTTCCTGTACATGAGCAGAACATTTTTCTTTTCCTTCTTTCTGAGCTGTAGAAGAAATAGATTGCATGACTGCCTATTATTACAAAATTAATGTAGATGATTTTCACTCACGTTTTTCTTTCAAGATGAGGATATTGGTTTGGTCGTCGATTTTGTAGCCCATATGAGTTTTCTTTTTAGGTTTTGAGTCTGTTTCAATAGTTACATATGATGGTTGGAAAAGATACCTTTTTGCATTCGATGGAGTGGCCTCTTTAGTGTTTGTGGAAACTTCACTGGCTTGGTTGCACATCTTGTTTTTGCTTTTCATGTCTTCGTTGTATGAACTTTCTTTAATTTCTAATTATTCACATCACTTATGGATTTATTTCAATCATTGCAAATGAAGCATTACTATTAGTGATTGTTGTGGACAAGTTGAATATGAATATGATTTCAAAGCAGTATTCAGGTGGGATGTGGCGCTTTTCTATCACCTTTAGGTACAAGAATTGTTTTTTTTCACTTTCGATTTTCATGAGTTGAGTTCTCTATTTAGTTCCTATGATAGATCAAATATATGTTTCAGTATTTGTCATAGCATTTTAAAGAAAGCATTATTGGAGGATGTTAATTAGGTTTTACCTTTCAAAGATGGTCCATTATGGCATTGGCATTAGTTTCTCAATTAGTTAAATTTTATTTATAAAATAATTACATAAATATATTAAAGTTGCAATTCTATACAATTTGAACACAAATTATCGGACCAAAAATTATAAGTCTCAGAATTTATCAAGTACCATTTACTTCTTGTATTTCTCTCATTCAGAGAAAAACAGAGGACAATAGAGCTTTTTTTCCCCTCCGTTTTCACACTGATGTGAGAGAGAGGTAACAATCCCAGTAATTGAAACACGCGTTTGTATAACCAAGGTTTCACATGTTGGTGGGGCTTAAAGATATTGAAATTAATATTTTTTTACTTAATTTTAAACATAGGCCCCGTTTGGTACCCATTTTTTTTCAAAGCGGTATATGTTTAAAAAGCCTAGTCAACAATAATGTTTGGTAAAATAGGCTATGATCAATACTTTTTTGTTAACTAGCCTTTAGTCTATTTTATCATGTGTTAAAAGTCTTAAACACCCTTCATTTGAAATATCTAAAATATCCAATCTGAAACAAAAATTTACCAAATCCCCCAAACTTAAATGCCCATTTTCATTCTAACTTTTCGTACACAATTTAGAACCAATGGGAAAAATGACATACTGCCTTTTAAACGATTGAATGTCGTTTTAACTAATTTCATGTTTACATCATTTTATATATCTTCGTGTCCACATAAAAATTAATTAAAACAAGTTTTAAGTATATTTCGAGTGCTATTGAGTGTCCGTGATCCAAAACGACATGCTATCATTATAAACCATTTGATGACGTTTCAACTAAAGTAAAAAAAAAAAAAATTCACTAATTTATAGTGAAATCGAGATTCCATAGTCCAAAATGTCATGCTATCGTTTTAAATGATTGGTTGTCGTTTCAACTAATTTCGTATCTGCCTCACTTTATTTTCACTTGTATGCACATGACAATGAACGAGTGGAAGTTTTCATTACATTTGGATCGAGTAACGATATAAATTCACAGGATAATGATCAATACTACTGTTTCGTGAATAAACTGAATCAGATATAACTATGAACGTAAGTAATTTAATTCCAATTATAAGATAAGACATTAAATAAATTACCTCGTTTAACTTGTACAAGTCTTTTAAGATGTTCCAAGTCTAATGGACTCGTTTTGTAGTGATATCAAGGTCCCGTCATCCAGAATAACATGATGTCTTTAAAATGCTAAATAATTTAAATTCCAATTATGGGATAAAATACTCCACAAATTAGCTCATTTAAATTGTGTAAGTCTTATATGATGTCCCAAGACATGATTGATTCGTTTTGGAGTGAAATCGAGACCTTATAATCCAAAATGTCATGATGCCGTTTTAAATGATTGGGTGTCGTTTCTATTAATTTTGTATCCGCTTCACTTTATTTTCACTTGTATGCGCATGAAAATGAACGAATGAAAGTTTTCATTATATTTTTTCAGAGTAACGGCATAAAGTTTACGCGATAATGACCAACACTATTGTTCCATGAGTATATTGGATTAGATTTAACTATGAACGAAAGTAATTAAATTTCTTTATATTCTAATTCTGAGATAAGATATTCAACAAGTTGACTCGTTTAATTTGTATAAGTCGTCTAGAATGTTCCAAGTCTTATCGACTCGTTTTAGAGTGAAATCAATGCCCGTGACCCAAAACAGCATGATATTAATGAAAAGGTTAGGTGTCGTTTCAACAATTATATTTATTTCACTTTATATTCACTCGTATCTATCTAAAATGAATGAATGCAAGTTTTACTACATTTGGATATCGAGAACATGTAATCTAAAACGCTATCGTTTTAAATGATTGGGCGTCGTTTCAACTAATTTCATATATGCTTCACTTTATTTTCACTAGTATTCACATGACAATGAGCGAATGAAAGTTTTCATTATATTTGGACCTGAGTATCGATATAAAGTTCACGCGATAGTGACCAACAATATTGTTTCATAAGAAAATTACACTAGACTTCATTGCGAACGAAGATAAGGAACTCCAATTCCGTTATATTTTATTATGAGTTAAAATACTTAACAAATTAGTTCGTTTAGCTTGTAAAAAGTCTTTCTTTTGGATTATTCACGTCCATAATCACTTCAAAGTTTAAGAATGAAAGTTTCAACTACATTTCAACGTTATCGTTGACACATTGATTCAACTACAGCAAGTCACTTTATAATCCAATTGAAAACTACACTATACTACACTACACTAAACAATAAAGAAAAATGTAAATAACTAGTGTGGTATGCAACACATAACACGTGTAGTCGTTCA
The DNA here is from genome assembly GCF_002742605.1 of Olea europaea var. sylvestris. NCBI lineage: Eukaryota > Viridiplantae > Streptophyta > Magnoliopsida > Lamiales > Oleaceae > Olea > Olea europaea. Next base: position 182,411 of record NW_019229387.1, read on the forward strand.
ATGTGTACGAGTCATGTATAATATTTCAAACACTGTTTTACTAGTTTCGGAGTGAAATCGATACCCTATGACTCAAAAGGCATTTGGTCATTTTAAATGTAAGAGTAATGTTTCTACTCATTTTGTGTTCGTTTTGATTTATTCACGTCTGTAACCACCTGAAAGTTTAAGGATGAAAGTTTGAACTATATTTTGTCGACACATTGGTTCAAATTATAGCGAGTTACTCTATAATCGGTTAGACATTATATTACACTACACTTGACAATAAAGAAAAACGTAAGTCGCAAGTATGGTATATAAAATATAGCATGTGTAGTCGTTTAATGTGTACAAGACATGTATGATGTCTCAAACACTGTTTTACTAGTTTCGAAATGAAATTGATATCTCGTAACCCAAAATGACATCTGATCATTTTAAACGTATGATTATCGTTTGGGGTATAGGGTTTAGGGATTCAGGCTTAGGATTTAGGGTATATGGTTTAAATGTGTAGTTTTCGTTTAATTTTTCAACATTTATAGTCTTGGATGATATTCCAAACATTGTTTTACTACTTTTGGAGTGAAATTGGGACTCTTTGACTCAAAACGGCATATTATCGTTTTATTCGTAGGGATGCCATTTAGGGTATAAAAAATATGAACGTGTAATCATTCAACATGTATAAGTGAAATCCGAACCCACTACCCAAAACGATGTGTGATCATTTTACAAGTATGACTGCATTTTAGGGTATACAAAATATAGCACATTTCGAACTATAATTAACCCATCACCTCAAATGGCACGTGAACATTTTAGTCATATGACTGCCATTTTTTCTAATTCAGTGTTCATTTTACTTCATTTTTGCTCATTCAACCCGAACAAGTTATTTATGACGTAAAATGGCACGATGTCGTTTTAGACGGTTGTGTCTTTTCAACTATTTTTATATTCGTTAACTTTATATTTACTTGTATCCATATAAAATGAATGAATGCATATTTTTACTACATTTGAATACCGAGGTCAATACAAAAGTTCACACGATTATGAATCAACGACAAAGTAGATATAAAAAAGGTTGAATTCTATCAACATGAGAGGGAAAAGACTCGTAAAGTTGAATTCCATCAACTTGAAATTGTGATGGTTTTTGATACATTGTGATGGTTTTGACAAATAGTTATGTATGGATAGGTTCTTTTGATGGATATATTGATGTAATTATTGAACTTAATATTTAAATTGTGTTGTTTTCTAATAAATTTTAATGGTTCTATTTGTTCAAGTTTTGTATGATGTTCGAAACACTATTTTACTAGTTTTGGAGTGAAATCGAGACTCCCTAATGTAAAACGGCATGTTATCATTTTATACGTAGGGGTGCCATTTAGGGGGCAGAGTTTATAAAAATATAGCACTGTAATGTAGGAGTGAAATAAAGAACCTGTTACCCAAAACACATGTTATCATTTTATACGTAGGGGTGCCATTTAGGGGGCAGAGTTTATAAAAATATAGCACTGTAATGTAGGAGTGAAATAAAGAACCTGTTACCCAAAACACATGTTATCATTTTACAAGTATGACTACTATTTAGGTATACAAAACATAGCATATTCCAATATTTGTTTAGTAGTGAAATCGGGACCCTTGACCTAAAATGGCATATTGTCATTTTAAACGTATAACTGCCATTTTCTAAACTGGGTAAATATGTGTGGTTAATAATACAATCTATTTTTCCATTTCATAAATATAAAAGCCATCGTAAAAACTGTAACTTCATTTGAACCATGATTGCTTCAATTTTTGAATAAAACATCTCTCGAATGTACTCAAGTTTTTTAAAGGGAACACTTCTGTCCTCATTTTATTTCTATCTTCAACGGGAATCACATACTCAAATAGGTATTCAATTTTTACAATAAAAATAATAAGACGATCATGTTAATTAATCAATGACCAAGTATGAAGAATTTACAGTAATGTCAATTGATTCTTAATAAAATTCATTTTCAAAAGTAGATAAATGGCACGGTTACATGATCGTGAGAAATTTACACTGACTTTACTACGAAAGAAGATAAGGAACTCAAATTCCATTATATTTTATTATGAGTTAAGATACTCAATAAATCAGCTTGTTTAGCTTGTAAAAGTCTTTCTTATCATTTCAAAACGACTAAGTGTCATTTCTTCTAATTTCATGTCTATTTCTCTTTATTTTCACATGTATTCACATGAAAATAAAGTAATTCAAGTTTTCATGTATTTGGAATGAAATCAAGATCTTGTAAACCCAAACGGCATGTTGTCATTTTAAACAACTGGGTTTCATTTCAACTAAATCCTTGTCCGTTTCACTTTATGTTCACACATATCTTTATTAAAAAAAAAGAATGAATACAATTTTTTCCTATGTTTGAACATGCGTAACAACATACTTGTCTCTTGAGTAACTACACTATACTAAGAACAAAATTAACTCAAATTCTAATAACTGTAAATAGAAATTATAATTTGTGGATGACAACAATTAAAAAGTAAAAAGCAAGTTGTCTGAATGTTGAATTTTCATTCTAAAAGTTTTGTTAACTAATGTGGAAAGTATTGGAGTGAAAATGATAGTTTATTCTTGTTAACCTCATTAAAATGGCAGGGTGCCGTTTTCAAAACCATGTAAATGGCATGGTATCATTTTCCCCTGCATGCATGAAGAAGTTGCCTATTGCCACCTAATATATCTTGGAAACAACTTCACTTCTGCCAAATATTAATAGAGATACAGAAGCTCATCATTTTTCTAACACAATACAATGAATATCATATTTGTAAAAGGATTAGATCATTTCTGCATTGCTATATTTTCTTAAAATAATGGCATGAAAATGTATAAGCAAAAGTAACAACATTTTCTACTTCTAAATTGTGAGCCCTCATTCTTAATTTACTGCATCTAAGACAAACCATAATCTTCAAATTAGCAAAACAAAAGATAAATCTAAATAAACATAAAAACAAAATGGCAGTATCATAGTGCCAACTACAAAGTTAACCAAGGATCTAATGCACTAAAGCATGTAAACCTCTGAATAATTAAACTAGAATATCAATTATAGAGAAAGCTAAGACATAAAAGAATCATAGAGTGACAACAAAATATTGAAATCCTGAAAAGGTCCAATTCTTTCCTAAACATCAAAACACTAGAAAAACGTTTACAAAATCCTTTCTCAAAAAATGAGGCTGAACTAGGGGCTTACTGGCCTAGTATTCAATATGTTGTACCAGAAAATAAAGATTGTTAAGAGAATGTTACCATTAATATGACACATACAATTAACTTCATGGCCATGGCATAATTCTAGATGTCCAACAACTCTAAACCACCAACTTGTGATGTTTTCGGAAGAAATCAATGTTTCATTAATGGTTACATTTGGGATGTCTCATTCTGAAATACTTTAAAGAGATTTCTCATGGAACTGAAAATGATTTTTAGGTTGACAGTTGACTTAAATTTGTGGTTTAAAAGTCTTTATTTTCTTTCAAGGAAAATAAATGTTATGATGTAAAAACAAACCATATAGAAACTCTTTCTCTTTTCTCCACTGAATCTCAATGTGATCATCTGGCTTAAGATCATCTAAACAATCAGAAATATGAAGAACATTTGTAGGAGTATCAACTGCCGATGGCCTTAACCTATTACATTCTATATTTTCCTCTATCATCTGTTTTCCTTGCACCGAATAACTACTAAATATATTGGAACTTCATAAGATTGTGGCATTTCTTAATCATATTATCATTAAAATTTGAGGTGCAAATCAATGTTTAGAACACAAAGAAAACTGCAAAAGAAGACGTGCCACAAAGTTGTCAGCTTTGGAATCATAGCAAACTTTAGCATCATAACATGAAGATAAATCAATATGCCCATTCAGCCCTTAAAATATCAAGACGCGTGTTTAGCACACAATATTAGCTAGTTTTAAAGAGTTAAACAATCATACACACATCGAGAGAATTGCCTTGCGATAGTACACCTGAGCTGGGAACTAAAATTTTCCGATTTCAAAAGCCATATAGGAAGACATAATTGAATTTTCTTGTTTAGAACTTCTCGACTTGCTATCTCCCACCTCATCTTTGATCTATTCAGAAAAAGATTAATAATAAAACATGAAAAAACTCTGAAATGGGCTTTTGTACATTGTAGGATTATCAGTTATTCTTGAATCTTTCTGGCATTGCCATTCTGTATATGAGGCATCACCAACTAGTCTTTCCCATTTTTTATTCATATATTCTTCTAAAAATGATCACTTTTACACTTCTCTCTCAAATTCTTACATACTCCTGCCATATTACATAGCCCAGTAGGTGAAATATTTTCAAGAATGTATATTGCTTTTCACTACATAAACAAATCAAATCATTACATACTTGAAAGATAAAGTAAAAAATTACAGTCATTGCTTTATATGAAGAAAAACATCGCGTACAGACATAGAAGCAAAGCAAATCTTATGTATAAGAAAAAAGGAGTTCTAAAGTTCAAAACATTAGTTACTTGAATATCTGTTTGCAACGATGGTAGCGAGCACTACTTGGTTAGATAAAAAAGATATGACAAAATAGAAGGAGAGGGCGAAGGATTTTGGAGTGATGGCGTTCCAAATGGGAAGAGATGATGGTGGCATTGGATAGAGAAGAGAATGATTGGAAGGGTCGCAATCAATTTGGGAAAGGGGGAAGGGAAATTTTCTGTGATGTGGAAGGAGGGTAATTTAGGTAATTTATTAATTTGGATTTAATATATTTATTTTAAAATTTTTATTCTGGTCAAAAGCTAAAAATGCAAAGTGTATTATGAAAGAGGGTATTTGACCCAATTTCCACTTTTTCAAAATACATTTTTATCTTTTTTCTTTTCAACCACACATTCTTTATTAAAAAAATATTACATGTAAATAAAAAAAAATTCTCATTTTTCAACCACACAATTTTCATCAATTTACTATTTTAAAATGCATTTTTACATGAAAATGAGTCTCAAACACCCTGATAATAAAAAAATAAATCAAGGTTAGATTTGATAAAGTGTATTCTTGCATTTAATTGGTAAAGATACATATCACTTTCTGGTTCTACTAAAGTAATTCGAGATGAGTCGAACTCTAACTCTATCTGAAATAAAATGGGAATACTAGACTATATATCCAAAATATAATCCACTTTTGAAAAATCATGTGAAAAATAATTACAAAGTATAAAATATTGTATTTTTCATTAATTTTAAAAATAATCCCTAACCCTCTTAACACACAACACACACACACACACTCTCTCTCTCTCTCTCTCTCTCTCTCTCTCTCTCTCTCTCTCTCTCTCTCTCCACCAAGCCAAAGGCGTGGTGGCCGTTAACGATGAAGATTTCAACAACATCACATTCACCGTTCATCTTTGCATCTTGTTGCAATAATGCCACCATTTGGCCTCTCATAGCATGGTAGCAACATTTTCACCTCTCTATCCAAATTTTCATCCAAGTCCCCTTTTTGTACCAACATTTTCTTTAGCTTTAGGGACATTAAACAAGTTGAGAAACTAAATTTCTTCTCACTTTCTGCTATGGGCTCTTCACCTTCTTCTCAAGAACTAGAAATCACTCAAGGTCTTTCCTTCTTTTATCTCATTTCTTCATCTTTTTGAATTTTATTGCCTGAATTTTTTAATTTTGATCTGCAATTTTTGCTGAAATTTTTTTGGATGAATTATAGCTACTTACTGACAAAAAATTAGTAGAAATCAATTTTGCTCACTAACTGTTTGTTTCGTGGTTCAAGTGAGAAAAATTCATGGAATACTATGTATCTTCCATCAGTACGATAAATATGTTGGGTATGTTTCGTGTTTGGATATGTTACAAGAAAAGACCCAAAATTGATACAACAAATGACCGAAAAACTCTCAGACCAAAGGCATCAAGTTTATCATCGATTTGAGCTCAGATCACGCATTGTACCCATCTGTACAATGTGAAAACTCATAAACCACAGTCTCAAACCACAAACACAGAGGCAGTCGCTTCAATGGACCCAAATCACTTAAACACGAACGGGAAACTCTCCACAAATCACAATCGAAGAATCACTAAGACTCTAAGCACACACAGTGGCCAAAAAACTAGAGGTTTAATGGTTAAATCACCAGATTCACGAAGAAGGAGAAGAGGCGGAAGACACAAAGTCATGAAGAGAGAGACCCAGAAGGTTCCACAGAAATATCATGAAGAGGCAGAGAAAGAGTGGCTCGAATTAGAGCCAAACAGATTCAGAACTCGTTTATATCATAATGGGTCATCACCATAGATGTTAGGTTAAATAGATCAAAGGGTCCAGAGCGACAGACATAGATTATTCGGTTTGGGCCGGGTTTCAGCTGCTTTCAACATTGAATTATTGGGCAATGGGCTGGGTAGTATCTGTTGGACCAATTATATCATCATTGCCCAAATGGGCTGGACACACAAGTATATTTGGCATCACAGCCCAATAAATCCCCCCCTTGATGCCAATGATCAAAACTCACAAAGATAAAGAAAAATATAACAATAGACTTTTCAAGCGATTGATATAATTCTTTCCAAATCATCAGCACCAAGCCAAATACACCTGTACAAACACAAAGTTTACCCACTATCAATTCTTAAAAGTTGCAAACATGACTTAAACTTATTTAGAGGAAGTACCTTAGTACCCATATTAGCGGGGTTAAACTGAGTAGGAATTTTCTCAAGCAAAATAGATTATTTTTCAATAATATCTCTAATAAAATACATTCTCACATCTATGTTTTTAGTTCTTTCATGAAAAATTGGATTTTTACATAAATGTATAGCACTTTGACTATCAGAATATACAACAACAGGATCAACAGATTCTTTTACCTCACTTAGAAGACCTTTCAGCCATAAGGCCTCTTTAATGGCCTCAGTTGCAGCCACATATTCTGCTTCAGTAGTGGATAAAACTACAATTGATTGCAATTGAGACTTTCAGCTTATACAAGTATCACACAAAGTAAACACATAAGCAGTGGTTGATTTCCTATTATCTCTATTACTAGCATAGTCAGAATTTACGTATCCCTTTAAATTAACTCCCTCTTTATTAGATCTAAAACATAAGCCTAAGTCTGCTGAGCCTTTCAAGTGCCTTAATAACCATTTTATTGCATTCCAATCTTCAGGGCCAGGGTTGGACATAAATCTACTTAAGGTACTTATAGCATGTGCAACATCGGGTCGTGTGCAAACCATGGTGTACATTACAGATCCAACAACATTTGAATATGGCACTTTTTCCATATATTTAGTGCCAGATTCATCATGCGGGGACTGATCTTTACTCAACTTAAAATGACATGCAAGGGGTAATGTCACAGATTTAGAATCATGCATAGCAAACTTCGATAGGACCTTTTCCACATAATCAATTTGTGACAAAATTAATAACTGCTGGGATCTATCCCTTTTAATATCCATCCCTAAAATCCTTTTAGCATGCCCAATGTCCTTCATTTTAAATTCAGCACTTAGCACATTTTTAATCTCATTTATATCACTTATTTTCTGGCCAATTAAAAACATATCATCCACATATAACAGCAAATAAACAATCACACAGTTGCTATTATCCATTTTAAAATACAAGCAATGGTCAAATGAACTTCTCACAAAACCAACTGAAGATACAAAGTTATCAAAACGTTTATACCATTGCCTAGGAGGTTGTTTTAGGCCATAAAGTGATCTTTTTAATAGGCATACATGATCAGATTTTCTATTATCAATGAAACCTAGTAGCTGTTTCATATATATGGTTTCATCAAGGTCTCCATGCAAAAACATAGCTTTAAAATCCATTTGCTCTAATTCATAATCATAATGTGCAACTAATACAAGCACGACTCTAATGGTAGTTTATTTCACAACAGGAGAAAAGATTTCATTATAATCAATACCAGGTTTTTGGGTAAACCCTTTAGTCACTAATCTGGCCTTAAACCTAAGGGGCTGATTAGGAGGATTGCCTTCTTTAACAGTATAAACCCACTTACAGTCAACTAGAGATTTATTTTCAAGTTTAGGCACTAAGCTCCAGGTCTTATTTTTCACTAAGGACCTCATTTCTTCCTCCATAGCAAGCTGCCATTCCTTGGAAGACTGACAACTAATAGCCTCTTCATAGGATTTAGGCTCCTTAAAAGTTAAATCCTAATATGACAACATAGCAATTGATAAATAGTCTTGCATTCTAATAGGCTCTCTTATTTTTCTTCTAACACTATCTCTAGCTAACTGATAATCACCTAAAGGGTTCACTAACTCACCAGTAGGCTCTTGAACTGTTTCATCACCTGATTCTTCCATAGTTTCATTTTCCTCTTGATTTTCAACTACAAGATCAGGTGAAGGTTCAAGTTCTATCTGCAGCCTAGTATTTTCTTCTTCCTGGCCCTTAGGCTCATCACTAGAGGCCTTCCTATCTAAACAAGGCATCTCATTTTCATTGAAGGTCACATTCCTACTGGTTATCATTTTAAAACCCCCAATTTCTCTCACCCAAAGTTTGTAACCCTTCACTCCTTCAAGATATCCCATAAAAACACATTTCTGGAATCTAGGCTCAAGTTTTCTTACACTTTGCTGTGAATATGCTGTACAACTAAAGGTTTTTAAGTGTGTATAGTCAGCCAACCTACCCGTCCACACTTCCTTAGGTGTCCTACCATCTAATGCACTAGTTGGGGTCCTATTTATGATATAAATTGCTGTCATAACAGCCTCTTCCCACAACACTGTAGGGACACCTGAACTGAACATCATATATCTAACCTTGTCTATGATTGTCCTATTCATCCTTTCAACTATATCATTCTGTTGTGGAGTATATGGTACTGTTTTATGTCTCAGAATGCCATCATCCATACACAATTTTTCAAAATCAGCATTACAAAATTCTAATCCATTATCTGTCCTTAAAATTTTAATCTTTTTATCCATTTGATTTTCAATCAAAGTTTTCCAAGTTTTTAATTTTCCAAAAGTGTCTGATTTTTGTTTCAAAAGAAATACTCATACTTTTTCTTGAAAAATAATCAATTAAGGATAAAAAATACCTATTCCCACCTTGAGAGGTAGTGGATGATGGACCCCACAAATCAGAATATATGTACTCTAGGATAGATGTAGTCTTATGTTTCCTTGTACTAAAGTGAAGTATATGTTGTTTGCCTAAGGTACAATATTCACAAAAGGGAATTTTAGAAACCACATCACTACCAAAGGCACCCTTCTGACTTAAGATGTGTAAGCCTTTCTCACTCACATGGGCTAACCTATTATGTCATTTCAATGTAGCATCACTCTTAGCCATAGAGGATTCTGCAGTGTGACTCAAAATATTAGCTTTAGTGACATAGATATCATTTCTTTTAATACCCTTGAAAATAACTAAGGATCCTTTAACTATGTCCAAGAAACCATCTCCAAATTTTCCTTGGAGACCTATGTCATCTAAGTTCCCAACTGAAATCAGATTTCTATTTAAATTTGGTACATACCTCACCCTTTTCAAGGTAAAGGTGTACCCATTATCAAGTTTTAAAGTCACACAGCCTATCCCCAACACTTTACAGGCTGCATTGTTACCCATAACAACCCCACCTCCATCTAAGTCCTTAAAATCAAGCAACCAATGCTTTCTAGAGGTCATATGAAAGGTACAACCTGAATCTAAGATCCACTCTACACTCTGACTTGAATTATCTGCATAATTTGTAGAGTTCAAATCAGATGAGGACTCAGTCACAACATAGACATCAACAGTACCCTCACCTAGAGGCTTAACAATATTCCCTTCATCAATTTTAACCTCTCTTTGCTCATTTTTCCTTTTAAAAAAGTCTTTTATGTAATGCCCTGTTTTTCCACAACCATAACATTTTCTAGCACCATTTCTAGACTTTGACATTTGTCTACCCTTTCCCTTCTTCCTAAAGGCATTATTTCCCTAATTACTTTGGTTACCCTGATTATTACTAGATCTGGTCAGTGATCTACCTCTTACAAATAGGTTCTCACTTTCCTTGCCATGTCTCTCACATCTAACTTCCAAATCTTTGCTTCTTAAATCATCAATCACTATCCAGGTGTTAAGGACTCTCTATCATACTTAATAACTGGCTTAACATCTTTATACACATCAGGTATGGAATTTAACAAAATTATAGCCTTATATTCTTCAGATACTTTATCCCCAGCATTAGTGATATCTTGTACTAGTCTATTAAAATTGTCAAGATTATCATCTAAGTTTTGGGACATATCAATTTTGAAGCTAAAAATTTTTTCCAACAAAAATAGTTTATTTGGCAATGATTTTACCAAATAAAGTTCCTCAAGTTTATCCCATAAGGCTTTTGCATTATCCAATTTTCCAACTTTTCTTAATACTGGATCAGACAAGTAAAGAATAATGGAAGTATATGCAAGATCATCAGATTCAGTCTTTTGTTCATCAGTCATCGTATCAGGATATTCACCAGTTATAGCTTTAGACACTTTCTGTTGAACAAGAACCCCCCTCATTTTTTTGCTGCCAAATGGGAAAATCCCCTTTTCCATTAAAAATCCCTAGTTCAAACGTTCCCGTTGTCATTTGAGGTTTTTAATCAACTCAAGAAAAGCTTTTGAGGGTTAAAGTTCAGCCAGATCACATACAATATAAAAAAATATATCAGGGAATATAACTCAGTGAATAGTAACAAATCATAGGAATAAACAATCACTTTAGAATGCAGTGTTGTGTCTTGGGCTCACCAGGATTCCGTGAGGCTCAAAGACCTCAGGTCAAGGCTCAACCCAAAGTACACAGTAGTGCAGTGCAAAGTGTACAGGGTTAAAGACAAATTGTCAATTAACAATCACAAAGATTAACATGCAGACTACAGGGATCAAGAATTAATCACAAAGATTAATCAATAGACTTTATACTGAAATCAGGAATTAATCACAAAGTTTAAACTCATGCAGAACATTTTGAATTAAAAGTATACCTGCAATATTCCAAAAATTTCAGAACTGTATTTCAATTAAAAAAGCTTAAAAGAGTTAGAAAATTCGACCGGCAGATCGAGTATCAAGCAAGAGGCCCAATTACTTTCAAGCCAGTTCACCAAGAAGAATTTGAAACTCAATGTTTTCTGCAAGATCCACCAACAAAAATGTTAGTTCACCAAGAAAAAACGCAAGAAACCATAAACCGAATCAAGATCCATAGCCGAGCAGATCTAGGGTTTCAGCCGACTGTTCGTCTCCCAAAAATCCGATCGTGAAAATTAATTTCCCATGACCAGTCATCGGAGACAAGGACTCGAATGGCCTAAAGAGGCTCTGATACCACTGTTACAAGAAAAGACCCAAAATCGACACAACAAATGACCGAAAAACTCTCAGACCAAAGGCATCAAGTTTATCATCGATTTGGGCTCAGATCACGCATTGTACCCGTCTATACAATGTGAAAACTCATAAACCACAGTCCTAAACCACAAACACAGAGGCAGTCGCTTCAATGGACTCAAATCACTTAAACACGAACGGGAAACTCTCCACAAATCACAACCGAAAAATCACTAAGACTCTAAGCACACACAGTGGCCAGAAAACCAGAGGTTTAATGGCTAAATCACCAGATTCACGAAGAAGGAGAAGAGGCAGAAGACACAAAGTCACGAAGAGAGACCCAGAAGGTTCCACAGAAATATCACAAAGAGACAGAGAAAGAGTGACTTGAATTAGGGCTAAACAGACTCAGACCTCGTTTATATCATAATGGGTCATCACCGTAGATGTTAGGTTAAGTAGATCAAAGTGTCCAAAATGACACACGTAGGTTATACGGTTTGGGCCAGGTTTCAGCTGCTTTCAACATTGAATTATTGGGCAATGGGCTGGGTAGTATCTATTGGACCAATCATATCATCATTGCCCAAATGGGCTGGACACACAAGTATATTTGGCATCACAGCCCAATATTATAGATTATATATTAAATAGCTTATGAAGATAATATGTGAATATTGTTATTTCTTGCTTTGCGGATAGTAGTGTATTGGATAAATTGTTTACAATCTAAATATAAAAGAGAACTTGATTTGTAGATAATATAATTATGTGTTTTAGTTTTGACATTCTTTAACTTAATTATTTTTCCTTTATATTGCTACACAGAAAAAGCTTTGTGAATGTATTGGAGCCCTATGTAAAATGGCTGAAGAAAGCAAGGGGAATATAAATAAATTTGTGGTGATTTTGGAACTACCTTGTTCAAGTAGATGCAATCTTCTATAGAATGAATATCAGCCACTTTAATATTGTATTGATTAATAAGTCAATCAGTCTCCTTCCCTCAATTCAAGTTGGTGGATGAAGGTAACGGTAAATTGATGTAAAGATGCTTAGCGTTTTGGCCAGTGTTTTTCAATGAGCCGATTTAAAGATGCTTAGTGATGAAGGGAGGGGGGGGGGGAATAAGTCAGTCTGTCTCCTTCCCTCAATTCAAGTTGGTAGATGAAGGTAACGGTAAATTGATGTAAAGATGCTTAGCGTTTTGGCCAATGTTTTTTCAATGAGCAGATTTAAAGATGCTTAGTGATGAAGGGAGGCGGGGGACAGTGGTCGTTGGTTGGAGGAAGCAGATTAATAGAAATAAGTTTATGATGTTTATGTAACTACTTTGTTTGAGTAGATGCTATCTTCCGTTAAATGAATGTCAAATCCTTTAATATAGTATTGATTAATAAGTTAGTCGGTCACCCCCCTCTCAATTCGAGTTGGTAAATGGTGCTGAGAGTGAATTGATTTAAAGATATTTGGTGTTTTATCGATAAATTGACTTAAAGATGCTTAACAGTAAACTGATGGGAGAGATGGTGGTTGTGTCACTTTATTTTATTTTATTTTTTATTTATAAATTTCCGTCACTTTGAACTAATTCCAATATATTATTTGGGATTTGTATTAGTGTTTGTCCATTATTATTATTATTATTATTATTTTGTCACTTTCTTGAATATTCTATCACTTTTTTTAGTGACAAATATTACTTTTTAATAAAAGTGACATGTATTTAGTAAAAAAGTGAAATGTAACTTTAAAAAGTTACATTTTTGTCTCTTTAAAAAAAAAAAAACAAACCCTTATTTCAAATTCTACGTATTTTGAAGAAAAATCATAGGGGCCCATAAAAGGTTACATTGTAAACGACAAATGTCGAGAGTTTATTTTAATTGATTTGCCTTCATGAATGTTATTGATGTGTGAAATTGAATAATTTTACAACTATCTCAATTTTAATTAAACAAATAGACTAAAAACTATTGTTATTTCCAGATTTTTACCAAAAGCCTCAATAGAATAAATAGATTACTAATAATTCAACTAGAAAATTGTCATCATACTATTTATGTCATTTTTTTATTTTCGTTACTTTTTTTTAGTGTTTGTCACTTTTTTGAACTTCTGTTATTTTTTTTTTAATTTCGTCATTTTCTTGAGTGATTTGCTTTTTTCTATCACTTTTTTGAACGTATCACTTTTTAAATTTTGGTCACATTTTTTAATGTCTGTCACTTTTTGAATTTGTGTTACTTCTTTTTATTGTGTCACTTCTTTTTATTGTGTCACATTTTTTCTTTCGTACTTTTTTGAGTTTTTGTAATTTTTTTAGTGTTTGTCACTTTTGTTCTTTGTGACTTTCTTGAAATTTATATCACTTTTTGAGTGAAAACATCTCTTTTTAATAAAAATGACATCATATGTTATTTTTAAATTAAACAATGACACTTGCTTTTAAATATTAAACAATGACCAAAAATTAGTGACACAGTGGTTTACAAATTACATTTTTATTCTCAAAATATATGATTTTTTAAAAAACACCTAAAATTAGAGTATTTTTGTAAATTTCCCAAATAAAATTGTATGTAGTAACCACTGTATTCTTCCCCTTTCCCTAAAGCCTATCTTCTTGGTGTAATTCATAACCCAGGCCTGTTTTAAGTCTTATTAGTAAAGCTACGGGAAACGAAGGGGACACGAGAGTGGCCAAGGGTTTGTGTTGCAGTGATTTCTAATCAACTCATCACCAAATTAGAAGGTAGTATCAGATTTATTTGGGTAAAAACAGCTTTATATGTTGATTTCGCATTGATTTGATTGTTCTGAGTGTCTCGATCTAAGATTCGTCTAGCCTTATAGCCATTCTCATCTTCTTGCTATTTAGAATTTTTATTTTTTTGACAAATCTGTTGTTTCTCGATGGTAATCTTCCTTACAGAACAGTGATTTTCTCGAAAATATCTCTTGAATTGTGGCCGTTTATGGTTTTCAACATGCCTGTATAGCTGGCTGCCGCCGGTCCTGTGGCCATCCAAATGAGGCCTGCGCCTCAGGCCCAAAACCGTAGGGCCCTATTTTGGCCCAATTTTTATTTTTATTATTATTATTTTTTTAAAATATTAAAAGAAGTAACCCTCTTGGCTGCTGCGAGTTCCTCGACTGCCTCCGCCTCCAAGACTCCAACCGGACTAGCGAGGCAGCGACCAGAGGTGACGGAAGCAGCTTCTTCTGTTCCGGCGTTCCCTGTTCTCTTTCACGGCAGGCAGGCAGCTTCTTCTCTTCTTCGACGCTTTTTTCAAATTTCACCCTGCAGATTGTTTACTCGTTCTGAAATATTTATTAAAAGAAACATAGGCCCTGTGTTGCGCATTGAATTGATTCAATTGAATTTGTGAAGCTTGTTGCTGTAAGTTTGACCTTTTTGTTTAAATTAAGTTAAATTAGATGTTTCAATATATATATATATATTTCATGTTGGAGTATGACATATATAAGAACTTCGTAATTAGAAATTAGAACCCTAGGCTAGTTGAGTTGAATTTTGTTATGATGGAAGCAAGGAGGAGGAAAATCAGTTGAATTGGGGAAGGCAGAACCAATTTTCGGAAAATTCTCTGAATTCCCTCTCTCCTCCTTTTCTGTTTAATTGTTTCTTCTATGTAATTGCATTCTGAAATTCTAATTGAAGAATTGGGTATTGAGAATTTCCATTGGAATCTATATGTGTTGTTGAAATTTACGAGTTTTGGTTGAGAATTTCAGCCCATCCATTACAATTTTTTCCTAGAAAGTTGGAGAATTTGAGATTAAATTTGTGGTCGCATCCATTATATTTTTATGGACAATTACAGCCCTTGATTTTCTATCTCAGTCAAGTACGCTTGACTATTTTTCAAAGTTAAGTTTTTAAATTGTTTTTAATCTATATGTTCACGATGAACTTTATGGTCGAGCTATTAAGGAATTTTGTGATCACAACCCTATATGTTAGGAATTTTTTGTTTACAATTGTAGAATTTGATGTTCTAAGATTTAAATCAATTGGTCACGTCTATTTTTACTCGAATTCATGTCACCGGACTTGTCTACTTTTTACTTTGAGCATAAAAACTGTGTAAGCTTAAGAAGTTATCATTGAAGTTTGAAAAACAATTTCAATTTTTTTCTTTTAAGTTTGAAAAGCTCAAGATTTTTTATTTTTGATTTCGTGGGATTTATGATGAAATTGCAATTTGCAATAGGATTCTAAATTTTTTATGAATAGATTAATGCAATAGAATTGTATATTTGTATTGGTGTTTGATGTTAAATTTTTATTCCAGGCTTGTGAGTTGTGACGGTGAAAGTGTGATTTCATAATTTTCGTCGAAATTATACTTCTCAGGTAAGCAATGGCTTACCCTAACTTGTTATTGAATATTTGGAAATGTTTGAAGCATTGTCGACTTATATGATTGGTTATTATAAGATCGATTGCACAGGCGCACATAGTACCTATATTGAAAATTCTAATTGTGAGATGATTGGGATATTTTGTAATTGTCTTTTACGTTAATCATTGGACATTGGATATAGACTCATATATCATGCCTCATAAATATGAGTCTGGTGCTCAAAAGAGAAGGGAAACGAAATGAAATTGTATTAATTGTGAGATAATTGAGATATTTGTTTATTGTTTTAATGTTTACATAATACACAGTTGAATTTTGCATTTATGTTGATTTTGGGGGGCCTAATTTTTGGACTTCGCCTTAGGCCTCGACAATCACAGGACCGGCTCTGTGCCTCTCCAGCGTAATCGGTGAAATAATTACATAAATGTATTTCAGCATCTGTTTCCATGAAAATCAGACCAAAATTCTCCATTGTCATCTCCAAATTCCTCCTTTTAAACTCATGTATTTTTTGAATCACTATCACAGATCTACAGCAGAATCACAAACCTTCATTTTATCTTCAAGTTCCTAGCACATATAGCCTTGATTTCCTGACAGATCTTCCAGCTTTTTTGCTCCACTAGAGTTCTCTGCAGACTTCACAGGTTTTCTATCCAGAATTAATAGATACAATTACCCCCACATTAATATTGTTTTATATTTTATCATCATTAAATTTATGAACAAAAATGCAAAAGTTCGTTATTGATTAATTGTGCCTGTACTAAATGAATTTCCTAGCTCCTTCCCTGGTTTCGATGGAAATTAGACTGAACCAGTTTGTTTAGCGTTACTTCCAAGTTAATAGCATAGCATTGATACTTGTGCTGCTTTTTGCTGTAGGCATCCATGGGAACTGAAAACAAGAAAAAGAAGAAGAACAAAGCTGGCGATCAAGGTGGCAAGAGAGGAGGAAACTACCATCCCCAGAATGAGGGTGGCAAAATCATCACAGACGCTAGATTTTCATCTGTACACTTTGACCCTCGATTTCGGGAGGCTCCGAAGCGTAACTCTAAAGTGGTTATTGACTCTCGATTTGACCGCATGTTCACTGATAAAAATTTTGCATCCTCCAAGGCTCCTATAGACAAGAGGGGTAAACTTAGAAAGAACTCCCACTCTCAAAACCCTCTCAAACACTACTATCATCTAGAAGAGGAAGAAAACCAAGTAGAAAAAGGGCATGGGTTGAAGAAGGTTGCAACCGAAGAAAAAGAAGAAGAAGAAAGTGAAAGTCAGAAGAGTGAGAGTGAGAGTGAGAGTGAGAGTGAGAGTGAGCGCAAGGGTGAGGGCAAGGGTGAGGGTGAGGACTTGAAGAAAAGAAAATCACTGTTGACAAGGGAAGGTGAGAGTGAGAGTGAGAGTGAGAGTGAGAGTGAGGGTGAGAAATTGAAGAAAAGAAAATCAGTACTAAAAAGTGAATTGGAAGAATCAAGTGAATCTGAGGATGACAGCCATGACAGTGATGAATCATCATCGACTAGCACTACAGATTCAGATGAAGGTGATAAAGCTTATTTGGAGGAGGAGGAGGATGACGCCTTTATGCATCAGGTAAAGATTGGAGCTCAATTTCTATATGTTTTTGCTGCAAATTTTGCGAGCTACATTTACCTGAATTTGATGTCTCCTTTTCTGAATCTGTAGGAGGACAACATACCAGAAATCGATAATGAAACCCGCAGACTTGCAGTTGTTAATTTGGACTGGAATCAAGTGAGGGTGTGTAGTTGAAACTTTCCTTATTTTATTTTTGTTTGCTATCATCATTTATTTCAGTTGCATAAGGTGATCTTTCTCCAAAAGTAGTCTGGATTTTTATCTTGATACTATTGTTTGGATTGAGTGCACTGTTTATAGTTGTTCAGAACTTTTAGCTTGATGACCTGATACATAAATATCATAGAATTTGAGTGTCCTTGCGTGTTGTTAAGCCTTCATTTAGCAAATTTATAAATGGTTTATAAAGAGGAATGGTAGTGGGTCCCACAAAATGTAGGATATTGGTGAGTAATAGTTATAAATGTGTGTTTGAAATTATTGTTTGACATTGTATTATAAGTCATAAATTCGTTTGCCAAACGGAGGCTAACTAAATGACACATCAGTTTGATAACACTGATATCCAGGTATACTTCGTAGAATTGAGTGAACTATTAATTGCCGGTATTTTAGGTGTTCTTTTCTATTGAATCTATTTGCTGAGAATTGGATTGAAATCTGCAGGCTGTTGACTTGTACGTATTGCTAAGTTCGTTTCTTCCTAAAGATGGTCAAATTATGTCAGTGGCTGTCTATCCATCTGAATTTGGACTCAAGCGCATGGAAGAGGAGGCTGTCCATGGTCCTGTTGGGCTATTTGATGAGGGTGAGGAGGATGAACAAGATGATGAGTTTGATGACAAAAAACTGTGTGCCTATGAACTAAGTAGACTAAGGTGAATATCCATTTGTTATGTATGCAGAATCTTTAAGCTGTGGATTCTCTATTATTGTCGTATTCCAGTAATTATTTATTTTTTGAACACGTTGAAATTCAATGGTGTTAATAGTAGTCTTCATTGCACTTCCAAGGATAACATGAGCCATGATTAGTCTATGAATATTTGCACCACCACTTTCCTTAATATTTGTCAATCTAAACAACTCCATATTGAAAGCTCACGCTTTATATGATGGCATGTACATGGGTAACTACGAATTACTGATATGGATACAGATGCGGACACTACATGAGATGCATCACTGCACAATATTATAGGAAATACATTGATTAAAGTGTTTTAGGATTTATATATAATATTAATATCTCTTCTGCAGTTTTATTATTTTTTGCATGCTATTACTCATTTTGTGCTTGGATTTTCAATTTTGCATGTGAAATCTTTTGAATTTGAGGATGGGAAAATTTTTTCATGTTTAAAAGAAACACAGTAAGTTAAAATAAATTTGATGTGAAATTGGTAAAATATTTCTCACTAATTTTGACAAAATTAGTGAGATAAATTGTATCCCTAGTTTTAGATTCCAAGATTTATAGAATGGGGCATGGCAAGTCCTTGACTTGTTGGGCCATGTCCTTTGGATGACAAAATTTGAAAAATACATAAATTGTGTTTCATGTGGATATATGTGGTCCTGCGTGTCCAAGGCACGTCGATGTCTGATGTGTCAAATATTGACATTCTGCCTTTGGAGGATTCTCTATGCTTCACATAAGATCAGTGAAAGAAAAGATGTTTCCTCCATTTTTCTAATCAAAACAAACAAAAGAAAAAACAACGGAATGGGTCCAAATTAATAATGATTAGCCTATCGGGCATTTATTCTTTGCCCAAAATATATTTTGAGCCCATGTTTGAGCCACATTCTAGGCAAAAAAGTGTATTATACATGTCAAATCAATGGAAAATGTGTGGTTAAAAATAAGGAAAAGTTTCAGATTTGCGTGTAATATTATTTTATTGAAGAATGTGTGGTTGAAATGATGTCAAATCACTGTTGAAGAATGTATTTTTTGAAAATAATGTGGCTCAAACAAGCCTTGAATGTCATAAAGTACGAGTTTTTTCATCAGTAGTCGAAACAAGTCTCAGTGTTTTCTCTTTTTGGTTTATTTTTTCTTTTCTTTTCTTTTCTTTTTCATTTCTCAGAATGGACATGTGACCTTTGCCACTCAATGTGTGTGACTGAAAGCTTATTTATTTGTGTGTTATGTTCCTGTAATGTCCCTTTTTGTATGATTAATCATTCAGTGCCAAAGAGTTCATTCCCATTTCTATACGTTCTTTATGCAGGTATTACTATGCTGTGGTGGAATGTGATTCAAGTGCTACAGCAGATTACCTATACAAAACCTGTGATGGAGTTGAGTTTGAAAGATCATCAAATAAGTTGGATTTGAGATTTATTCCTGACACCATGGAGTTTAAACATCAGCCACGGGATGTGGCAACTGAGGTAAATTATTTCTTTTGATCATCAAATGGAACAAATATTTATTATGGTTTATAGTTAATGCGAATGACCATGAAGCAACTATTGCTGTAGTTACTTTTTGTTGTTAACTATTGCCTTTTCTTATTACCTTGTCTCGGGATACTTCCGAAGAATGCCTATAACATACTTGTCATATTAAAGAAATATAATAACGGAGTTTCGTTAATACTTAATATATTTCTCTCAATTTTTATCTGTTTAAATTTCTCAATTCTCTGCTGTAGGCACCAACAGACTATGAAGGTTTGGATTTTCAAACTCGAGCACTACAGCACAGTAACATTCAGCTCACGTGGGATGAAGATGAACCACAGCGCTCAAAGACCTTGAAGAGAAAACTCAATGCTGAACAGGTTTATTTTGTTTCTGTTTATTAATGCAACTGTAGGTGGGTTGTGTACAAACACATTTTTCTTGCGCATATCTAGTCTATTGTTTCGTTCTATGACACAGGTTGGGATGAAATAATTTTTCAAACTGGAAACATTTAAGATCTAGGAGTTAAGTATTGGTTGATAATTATCTATCTTTCAAGATCATTGGATTCTCTAGAGCATATGCTCCCTTATTTTCTTGCGTACTTTCTTGGAAAGAGAATGGGCTCTCTAGTTACATAACCCACCCCCCACCCCAACTCCCCCTCCAATCATGTCTTTGTCCCAATGGCAAATCCATTTCTTCTTTCCCAGCTTGACGAATTGGAGCTAAAGGAGTTTTTGGCATCCGATGAGAGTGAAGCAGATGACAACGATGATGATAATGACACGGAAGATAGATCTGTCAAAAGACGCAGAAAGCAAGATATGTACCGTGTTCTTCTCCAGTCCGGGGATCGTGGCTCAGATGACAATGATGAGGATAATGCCCAAGACATGGAGGTCACTTTCAATACTGGCTTAGAAGATATAAGCAAACGCATTTTAGAAAAGGATAAAAAATCAGAAACTGTATGGGAGTCATATCTCAGAATGAGAAGAGAGAAAAAGAAGGCTCGGAAAAGTAGGTCCAAGAATTCATCGGATGAAGATAGCAGCGATACTGAGCGTGAACTTGCTGAACAACCGGATGACTTTTTTGTTGAAGAGGAAACTCAGGTTCGAGGTACCAAGAAAGACAAACCTAATCAAGAAACAGTTCAAGAAGCTGAAGCTAGTCGAGCTGAGCTTGAGCTATTACTTGCTGATGACACGGGAATGGATAACAACTTAAAGGGCTATAACTTGAAACCTAAGAAGCGCAAGGGGAAAAAAGGGAAGGAAATTCCTGATGATGGAAAAATACCTGATGTTGACTATGATGATCCACGATTTTCGTCTCTCTTCACCTCACCACTTTTTGCTCTGGATCCAACAGATCCTCAGTTCAAAAGGTATATATATATTGGGTTATTCTTGGGTGACAGGGCCCTGTTCGTTGGGTTTTCCCCATATATATTTCTTAACAGTGTCACTACATCTTTGCTTGCACTTATTGCGGATTCCCACCTACACAAGCAAATTGTTGATAAAACTCCAAAATGGCATTTTCTTTTGATCAAATTGTTCAGTAAGGTTACAATGGAAGTTCCTGATTTTCATAGTGCACGTTTCATATACGGACAGCACAATGACAAAATTTTAGTTTTTTACTTTCACTAGTACTATTTCACGTGTCTAATCCATGTAACCAAATATGTCAATTATGGTTTTCCCCCAAGCACCCCTCCTCCCCTCCCCCCTACTGCCCAGTGCTCCTATCGTATCATTAGCTCTTCATCCTTGTTCTGATTTCTTAAACGCAACTATTTACTTATAATGGAAGCTTTTGCTGTGCACAATTCTTAACACACGCTGAAATTTTTTGTTCTGTATGACAGGAGTGCAGTTTATGCTCGGCAAATGGCACAGAAAAATAAAGGTGTTCAGGAAAACGCTACTGGAACACTGCACACAGAAATTTCAGGGCAGTTTCTGTCTAATAACAAATTGGAAATGCTCAAAGACAAGGACTTGCAACCTGATGTATCGAACCCAGAACGAAGAAAGGATATATCTTCGTTGGTTAAGTCACTCAAAATGAAGACCAAACAAGCTAATTTGTCCTCTCAAAGGGGGGATGTGAAGGGAAAAGTCGCACCTTCTAGAGTAAAAGTGAAGAAGAGGTAAAAACCGCGAGAGTAATTCCAGCTCAACCTCGAATTGGATTAGTTCACTGCGGTTAATTTTCAGAATAATTTTCTTATGTTGTAATCTATTTAAATTTTGAATCTCCGAATTGCGTTTATGAGTGAAAAATTGCTTGGCGTTTGGGACAATTTTCTGTATTGAATTAAGAAAATGAGTCAGTTTCCATTGTTTCTGCAGGCACCTCCAGATCAATTTTGATTCGATAAATTGTCGAAAACATAGCACTAAAATCAATTTTTAATTATTTGTAGCACTATTTTGTGAATGTTGAGTTGTATTTATTTTGTTCATGTCGCTTCGACAATCTCGTGGTAAAAAATTCATCAACGCATGGCTACTACAAAAATTGAAATTCCAAGTACGCAGATGGAAAACTGTAAAAAAAGACCTCTAATGCACGGAACATTCCGATAAGAATGCCGATAAAAATAAGGATTAAGCTATTTGTATATTATTTGGCTGTCATGATTGTTGATACTTCATTCATTTTCAAATTACAATTGGTGGGAAAGTGCGTTGCATTTAAAAATTGTCTACTCATAAAATGACACGTTGCACAATGTCAAACAAAGTGTACATATAGCATGATCTTAAAAATAAATAAATAAATAAGATAAGACGATGATTTCATGATCTGTTTCAGAAAAGGAGGAGGAAGAATTGGCAAGGTCCAAGAGGAGATAAGAATGTAATTCAAGTGTTAAGAAGAATATGCCTCTGTCAATTCTCTATTAAATTAAAATTCATTTTTCTCTCTTCTTATCAACCACATATTTCTTAGTACAATAATATTACACGTAATATTAAAAAAAAATCTTTTCTTTTAACCACAATTTCTTCAAAAAATAACTATTCATTTCATTATAATTTGAAAAAATGGAGCCCAAATAAGGGGTATATATATCAAAAAAAAAAAATTGGGTTAGAAATTTGAATTAAGCTGAGTTGACCAAGAATTGTTGATAGAAGTCTTGACATCCTTTTAGATGAGTGTGGCACTCACTTGAATAAAAAAATCCAAAAAAATTGGCCCCACCACCTATTGTAAGTGCTCTCAACTCCTCCTTGTCAATTTAGCACAGTTGTAAAAATATAGATAATGATCCATCTTTCGCAGTCAAATCTAAAAACACACATGGTGAACCCCATGATAAATGACAAAAGAAATGAAAATTAGTAAAAATATAGACATGCTATTCAAAAATTGTGGATTCCATGATATATATAGTTAAAATTAAATGTTGACTTGAAATTATATTTTAATATATTTTTTTTTGTTGAACCAAACGTGGACTTAGGCTATGGAGCATAATTTTGCAGAAGAAAAGAAAAGAAAATGTTATTCTCTTCATTTTGCTTACTCCCCTTCTCCATCGAAAGACAAATAGAGACGAATCTCCATTTGTCAAAAATTATAATGACTTATAATTTGATTATACTCCACTTTTATGTACATATTTTATAGGTTTCACAATTTTACTTATTTTTTAACCACATTTTTCTCTTTGAACACACTAATAATCAATCATAATTTTTACCTGGAAGTAAATTAGATAGTTCAATAGATAAACTTTTAACTTTCTTTTTTCTAATTTCTGTTGGTAAAATATTTTTCTCTATCAAATAGGTTCATCAATTTACTAAATAGATAAATATTTAAAATTAAAATTTAAAAAAATATTTGTATGGAAAGTAACCATAATAGAATAAAAATTAACCAAAGAGGTTAACTATAATCCATTTCAAAACTAAGAAACAAGTTTTAAATTTTTAAAAATTAGATATTATTAAGTTCTTTTTGTGAAATAATTAATTAAAAATATTTATTCTTAATAAAATATATTACAGTCATAATACTATATAATTTGATCAAAATTATTGAATTAATTGAAAATAAATTATTTCTCGATTGCAAGTAAAATGTTTTTATAGATCACAAATATTTTTTAGTCGCAAACCAAAAATTTTATAGGTCATAATTTATTCGTTGATTACAAATCAAAAATTTATTAGTCACAATTTATTTATCGATATCAAATCATAAATTTTACTGGTCATGAATAAAAATGTTTACACGTCATAATTTATTTATCGGTAAAAGATCACAAATTTTATAAGTCACAATTTATTTCAGAGTTACAAATTATCAAATCAATTGATCGCAAGTTATTTCACAACTTGACAAATTGTAAGTCGCAATCACATTTTAAGTCATATATTATGTATTGATTACAAATTAACCAATTTATGGGTCACAGTTAACTAAAATAATTGGTTACAAACACCCCCACCTCACGTACAACCACTGCCATGACCACCACCAACACATGTTAATCAAATAAAACCACTCCACCACAACGTCGATGCCACCACCAACACCAACCAGTCCCCACAACCGCGGTACCAATGTCACGCCATCAACACCACCAAAAACAACAACCAAACCTAATTTCTAACGTGCTTGAGAAGATGAAAACACCAAGCTAAATATAGACCCTTCCAAGACCTAATTTCTAGCGCATTCAAGAAGATGCATGAAAATATCAACCTAATTTCTACGCGCCACTATCGTTGCAGCGCTGCTGCTGCGTTTAGCGCCACTTTGCTATTATGAAAATCAGGAGAGGGGGAGAGTACTACCGTGGCCACCAATAGAGAGAAGGACAGAGAGAGTAAAGAGAGAAGGAAGAGACAAGAATGAGAAAGATTTAGGGTTTAAAATCAAGATGGGGTGGATGGCGTGGAGCATATAGATTAATTTAATTTTTGTACTAACAATATAATATAATTATTAATATTTAAAATTTTAATTATCATTTTGGGCTAGAGAGAGAAGAAAAAACTTATAGATCTTAATTTTGAAATGTGAAGTTTAAAATTTTGGTAGGCTGTAATTCTCACTTTTGAAATTCAGGGGTGGAGCCACAATTTCGATCCAATAGGTGCAAAATTTTGTTGGGAAATACACCGATTATGTGCATATTATATTCATAAAAGCATACCGTTTATTTGCATGAAATCGAAATGTAGTTTCGACTTACCAAAATAGAATTTGAGAAGCAAAGCAATAATAGTTACTGAATCCGAATGCATGAATATGGATTCATCTTTTTTGATTCTTGAACGAAAGCAAGTTATTCTTTGAATCCAACCTCGCAGAACAAACATGTAAATAATGTTAATCAGTTTCTGAAATCAAACCATAATTAAGAGAAATTAGATAATGAATGAAGAAAGATGCAAGTGATGAATTTTTGGTCGAGGCAAGTGTTTGACACTTGGTCCTTAAGATGAATTTGCCCTGCATCGGTGCTAACGGTTTTTTGACAATCATCTCCCAAAATACACCGACCACGTCAAGCCATAGGAGCACTCCAAATGGCTTCGACCAGCGAACTCGAACGAAATTCCTTCTCTACTAAGGAAATACATGAAAATGTTATTAAATTAGAAAGAAGAGATTTGCAAGAGGAGAATGAAAGCTCAATGCAATTGGTGTACTCAAAACCATGTCTATAGGGTTCTATTTATAGATGTAGAAATGGTGCAAATGAAGTCATGTGGGCCAAAATATGCATCATTTCAAAAAGTTGCAACATTTGGCTAAAACCTGCATTCTTTCAAAAAGTTGCAACACCTCGTTTTTTTCAACTTTGGTCCACAATTTCTCATTTATCCTAAATTGGTTTCGAGATTCCAAATATACCATGACGATTTACTCGACGAGTAGAATAAGTTGGTCTATTTACTTTTGTAATTTGACCATCGGATCAAGTCCGAATATTTGGTCGAAGTTGACACGTAGTCACACCTTTTCATTTTCCACTTTTACACACCTTTTCATTTTCCAATTTTTGGCTAATTATTTGAACTAATTCCTACAATCCCCCACATGAATGGGAATTGGGTACGCATATGTAAATGTGATGATATAATGCAATATAGAGAGGGTGCGAAAAAACACTGTATCAGGGAATGTAGCTTCTAATCTTGAACCTCCCTTAGTGAAATACCATCGGATTTACTCGGCTAATTGGTGAACGTGATGTCTTGAACCATTTAGCCTTTAGTGTAAGCCAAGACAACGATACTCACACACTGTCTTCCCTAAACCATTCATGGTTCTCATGACTTGGTTCATTTTGACTCTGAACCCTTCTTGATTCTGCAAGTGTTTAGAGAATTTAAGTCTTGAATAATTCTCATTGAAGCGGCCCCACTTCACACTTACATAGATGACCTCCTATTAAGAATATTATGCCCTACTCCACTTGACTTAATCAAGATATAGGAATCATTATAAGATTATATTAACCTCTTGCAACTCTGCAGAAAACACTTTAATGTCATAAGAATGAGTTAGGAAACTATTTTCCTTAGTGTTTCATAGAATCCTGATAACTTAGTTGTCCCTTTGAACTAAGATCTTGAGATCTCCAGTCAACAAGGTAGAGTTATCATTACAAGGACTCTAACGTAGTAGGCTTCAATCTCATTCCCTTCGATATGCAGTCTTCTTGATCTCTTTTAGTAAATCTCTTCAAAGGTACCACGAGTTTACATTACTGAGATCAACTACTTAATGGTATTATATCTATGACTTATACGCCTAGACCTACTATTATATGTGACTTAGTATCTTATCAATTATTGCTAGCAAACAATCGATTTCATTTAATAGATACAAATTGTCACCACCAAGAAATCCTTTCATGAAGCTACATGCTTCTTGTTAGCTTTATCTAAAATTTTATCAATTCCAAACAAGATTGAAAGATTTCTTTCTAATTATTACACTAGTCAACCATGTTTACTAGTGGATTTCAGAGTTATGGGTATTCAATATCATCATTGAAACATAACAGTGCATTCGAACTTTACAAATATTCTTCATATATTCCAATTGTTCTTGCATGTCTAAACAAAAGCCATAATCGGTTTCTACCCATTTAATCCACTTTAGACTTAGTGTATATTATCCTTATAATTAGTATAAGGGTTTTATATCTTTTCACCTTCATAGATATCTTTCTATGATTATAAGATAAAAGCAAATGTAATTATTAAACTGAGTTACCCCCACAACTCCTCAATTAAGAATACATATGCAATCTAGTAACGTTGCATCCATAAGTTTTAAACTTTTTATTCAAGTTCACGAGCATTTATGATAATCCCCCACATCTTTGGGTTACAATTGAACTTAGGGTTTAGCAACTCTTTCACAGTTCAATTTATTTATCTCTTAGATAATATCCATATCGAGTGTTTCGTGAAAGTCTAAATACTTTTAAAGTAGTGGTCGTTGACTCATAGTTTATTTCAATCAAAGTTGTATATAACGTACTTCAATCTAATTAATTTTGATCATCCAAATTAAATCAAGGTCATCATATGGACTAACAATACTTTCAAAACATATACCAATTTAATTGATTTCATGATTGAAGTTAAATTCAACAATAAAGAGGGCAAGGCATTGCAAGATATGCAACTTATCACATTTGTGACATTTCACATGATAATTTCGTTGTATGTCAAATAATAAGGTACATATTCACATTATTCACCATATTCAAATTTGAACGAACGAATCAACCATAAGTTAAAAAGTTGTGTTTTTCAAGAGACATAACCCTACAAAAGGACACACCTCTTGAATTAATCTCTATGAAGAGACACACCCATTGAAAAATAATCATATCAAAAGTCATGATTATTCATATGAAATGACGCACATTTTCATCTAAATTGATCGTAGAATATTTCAAATAATTAAGTGGCGTAATTCTCATAACTAAATAATTATATTCACTTAAATCATCTCATTTAATTCCATAGGATTAAATGAGGCTATCAACATGTAAATAATGTTAATCAGTTTCTGAAATCAAATTATAATTAAGAGAAATCAGATAATGAAGGAAGAAAGATGCAAGTGATGAATTTTTTATCGAGACAAGTGTTTGACACTTGGTCCTTGAATTTGCCCCGAATCGGTGCTAACGGTTTTTTGACAATCATCTCCCAAAATACAACGATCACGTCAAGCCATAGGAACACTCCAAATGACTTCGACCAGCGAACTCGAATGAAATTCCTTCTCTACCAAAGAAATGCATGAAAATGCTATGAAATTAGAAAGAAGAGAATTGCAAGAGGAGAATGAATGCTCAATGCAATTGGTGTACTCAAAATCATGTCCATAGGGTTCTATTTATAGATATAGAAAGGGTGCAAATGAAGTAATGTGGGCCAAAACATACATCATTTCAAAAAGTTGCAACACTTGACCAAAACCTGCATCATTTATAAAAGTTGTAACACTTCATTTCTTCCCACTTTGGTCCGCAATTTCTCATTCATCTGGAATTGGTTTCAAGATTTCAAATATACCACGACAATCTACTTAACGAGTAGAATAATTTGCTCTATTTTCTTTTGTAATTTGACCATCGAATCAAATCCAAATATTTGATCGAAATTGACACGTAGTCACACCTTTTCATTTTTCACTTTTACACACCTTTTCATTTTCCAATTTTTGGTTAATTATTTGAACCAATTCATACAAATTTAAATGCGAAATTTTGTTTCAACCAATAAATTAACTCATTAGTATTATGTAGAACGGAACCAAACTAGTAGGTTTGGTCCAGCTCTATATAATTTTTACCACCCAACCCCAAGAAATTTGTCTAATTATCTGTGTTTGTTTGAGGGTGAGATCTTTCTCGCTCTACATATCCTAGTGAGAGGGGGCAATAATTTTCTTGCTTTTCAAGTGTAAGGAGATTTGATATGGCTCAAAGGTAAGGAAGCAAAGTATACGGAAGAACAGTTTGATCTATGACAAAGTAAAGTTCTGTGTAGGTTGGAGATCTACATTTATGAATTGAAATGTCCGAATAATCAACTCAGTAATCAATTATTAGAATTAATAGGTCTTCAAATTATTCATTTGAGAAAATGGAAACCCTTTTTATTGAATGATCATGATATTTCTCAAAAATCGGGATTCTTGATCAATGTGGGAACAATATTACCTTTATGTTCAGTAAAATCCCAAAGTGGGTTGACTTATTCTACACTAGAAATAATTGAAGGAAATCCTTTGATAACACGAATTTCTATTTTTCAATGATATTCTAAAATAAAGATAACTGGTTGAATCTTGTGAAACAATGTCAAGACGTTCATTGATATCTTCTTTTAATAAAGCAAATCAACTTCAATTTTTGAATAATCCACGTCACTTCTGCTTCTGCATATATTGCAACACAATTTTCTCCCATGGACTAACACATTTATATCTAACTAGTTTCCACTTTCCACAAAAAAAGTCAAATATTTTTAGAAAAATATATTTAATTTATTTTTATACAACTTAAAACATTCACTTAGCATAAGAAATAAGAAGGTTGATAGCTACTTATCATATACTTTAAATTCAAATACAAAATCAGAACAAAGTCAATTCGTTGCTGCGAGATTTTTCCAAAAAATAATCACTAGCTCGGCATCAAGACTTCTTGACCCAAACTCGATCCTTTTAAGTTCTGTAGCACGAAATAGAGTTACTGCCTAATTTTGAGATGCATATTTCAATTTCTTCAAAGTATTTTAGGTGCAATGACTTGTGCATAATGCAGCAAAATTTGGTGGGTTATGAAGAAGAAATTAAAAGTAGAACAATCACAATATTTTTGGCCTTGTTAAGTATACTTGTAAGTAAATCTCTACACATAATTGGTAACCCTTTTTTCCTCATAATTAATTAAAATTACTTAGTTTGACAACTAGGGGATGGCTAATTACTTATTTTCTACTTTAACCAACAAGACAATGTAAAAATGCATAGTATTTATTAATAACAATACAAAAACCATTAAGAATAATTGTAATTTATATAATAAAATTTATAAAATTAATGGATTTGAAGATTATACTAAAACATTAAATAAGATTTATTTATATATGCTCACATTTGTTAAATTAGCATAACATACAAATTATTTTTTGATTCATTAAAGAATTTATAAGTTTCATTCCAATTAACGTAGCTTAAAAAATTTTCAAGTTTATTAATGAGAAATTAGTAATAATAAACGTTTAATAAGAATATTTCGTTTGTGGAATCTAATAATATAAACACAAAATAATTAATATGTAAGTATATTCGTATACATTTTTAAGTTTATTAATGAGAAATTAGTACTAATAAACGTTTAATAAGTATATTCCGTTTTTGAAATCTAATAAATATAAAAACAAAATAATTAATACGCAAGTATTTTCACATGCCATTTGCTTAGTAAATCCCTTAAATGTCAAAAAATAAAAATTATAACTACAAGACTAAACTAATTTAATCTATCAAAACTGAGAGTTTATGAGGATTTTTGGGATTAAATGGTTAGAAATTTCAATTTCACTTCATTTAACATTCATTCAATTCAAATTCATTCAACTCCTTCATATGTTTAACAACTAACAAATTCTATTTAATGCCCTCTCTCGAGCAAAAGTTACAATATTCACATGCTTGAACTTAATATATTTCTATGTAAATTCATACACATGAAATTTTAGGGCAGAGCAAAACCCAACCCAACACAAACCGATCAGTTTGGTTAGTTTTTTAAGTTCAATCGGGTTGGGTTGAAAAATTAAATTTGAGGTTGGGTTGGGTCTCGAGTTATGATTTAAAACTCAACTCAACCCGACCCGACCCGATGAATGAAAAAAATTAATATCTAAAATAAAAAACAAAAACCCTAAATAAACACGAGTAAAGATATAAGGACTTATAATTTATAAACATTCAATTAATTTACATAGATTGATTCATATGAACACATTGTACAAATGAAATTTTATTTGATAATAAAGTAAAAATTAAGAACATGACGAAGAAATGAATAAATCCCAAAAAATCTTGAAAAAGAAAATGCTTCATAAATTTTAAACTTATTTATACATTTTTTTTCAGAAAGAATTCCTTATATGGGTATTAAAAAAATAGAAGTCTTCAAGTAATTTCAAACTTTTAGAATTTATTCAAATTCAACAAAAAAATAATCGGATCCAACTTTAATTGGGCCGAAGCCCAAACCGATTTGATCGGGTTGGGTTTAAACCATTAATTGAGTTGAGTTGGTTTGATTTCAGATCAACTAACCATGTTAGGTTGGATTTGGATTGGGAAAAAATCGACGCAACTCAACCCATGCCATCCCTACATAAAAAAGCATTTAATTGCAGTAATTCAATCATTATTATATAAGTTATAAAAGAATTTTTTTTTATCTTTTATTAAAATCTATGTTACTTATTGCATGAACTATACCTTTTTTTTAACTTAAAAAAGTCAAATATATTTGAAAAAATATGTTTAATTTACTTTTATACAACTTAAAACATTCACTTGGCATAAAAACAAGAAGCTTGGTAGCTCCAACAATTTCATAGGACGAGAGTATACTTCTACAACTTTTTTATTAGAATACTAAATCAACAAAAAGTAGGTATGGAAAATAGAGTTACAAACAAAAGAATAAGACAAAAATGAGGATTCCAAAAAAATTTCTCATTAGTCGAAGCAATTTTTTTTTGGATTACCTAACATTCCTGCTGCAATTCTAAAGTTTTTAACTTGTGTTTTCTAAATTCTAATTATAAGTAAAAAGTTGAATGCAGAAGTCAACATCCATGATTTTCAAATTCTCATAAATGCTAAAGCAAATAAGTATTAACTAAATTCATGTTTAGTTTGGCTAAAACGTTATATTATAATTTAAGTCAAAATCAATAATTAATTTTAGTTAAACATTTCATGAAATTCACAACTTTCAATCACCTATTTTATCAATTTTTATCAAAATCTAACAAAAATCTAATTTTTATCTATTCGAAAGTGGGACTAAATTATAAGAGAAGGTGATTGATCACTTCTTTCTATCTTTATAAACAATGATGGAGTTCAAATAATGGCTCGATCTATTTCAAGACATCTTATCCTTTGACATAGATACAATTCAAATGGCATCTGACCACACGCAACTTCTGTAAAAAATTCACGAGTCTTTTGATTACATACCAAACAAACTTTCATTTATCACGAATTCTCGATCGCCCTTTGAGGCCGGCACTCTTTTATAATTTTTTAAGGCCATTCGTGCCATCTGAAATCAATATCATGTAAATAGATTTTGATCACAACACAAAGAGGCATATTGAAGTGCAAGATTGTGATAAGATTGTGATGTACCTTACGTTATTATTACGTGTTACAACACGGGACCATAAAGTAACGTTTCATACTGTCGTGTTACCATACCTGGCATAAAAAAACTAGTGATTGCTTGAGAAGTGGCTCAATCCCATGGCTGAACTCATGGAAGCAAATTTCGCCAGCTCCGGTGGGAAGAATGGGACGGCGCCACCTTCTCCGCTCATGCCGAGAAAATCTCTGAACCCTGAATGCAAGTTAGCAGAACCCTGTTGGTTTTCTGCTGTTCCACTTCTTTGAATAGATTGATCCAGGCCGTTAATTGCAGTAGTATTTGTTGGTGCCTGCTGTTTGAAAACCTGGTGCAATTCACTTTTATTCAAGGGATTTCTGAAGAATGTTGGAGTACTTTCAGTTGATCCCATTTGAGCTGCCTTTTGCAGAATTGCAGTTGCAGACATTGATGTAGAAGCTGAAGAGTTTGAGTGAACGTTTTTAGTATCAGAGTATAAAGAAGAAAGAGATTCAGCTCCTTTGCTAATTACTGCCTCCTCCTTTAGGCCTTCTTGTGGAAATAAAGTGTAATTTGCAGAGGCTGCTGTTCTTTCCAGCCATGAAAACTGATTAGACGAGTCAGAAACATTGTTATCCGATGCCATTTGCATCATATTAGGCATGAAAAGATTTGAATTTGGATCAACTGGATTGAGTTGAGAATTCACTTGATCCAACCAAAGTGATAATCCAGGCTTCTGCTGATCAGAATTCCCGGCGGGGGCCATACCGGTATAATCTGATCTAAAACCAGCCCCAAGAAGCGGAATTCCAGAAAACCCATGAGCCAAATTTTGTTGACGGCTCATCAGATCTCCATTCAAATCATTTCTGGAGCTCACATTAGTGGCTACAACTGATCTTGCACTCTCTTCGGCTAAGGCATCACAGAAAGCTCTGTGTGTAATAAAGCTATCTTTCCTGTATTAGTGAACAAATAATTATTTCTTTGAACAAATATTCCCAAACAAGAAGCATAAACAGTAGAATTAAATTAAACACCTAGGAAAAAGTGTTCCACAGTAACATTTATATTCCCTAGTCCCACAAGTTTTAGAATGAGCTTTCCAGTCAGATTGAACAGCATATTTCTTTGAACATTTCTGACATTTCCACTTCTTTTCTCCATGTTTTCTGCTAAAGTGCTTCTTGACGCCGGTGAGGTCCCCGAGAGCCCGGGATGGGTCGTGATGGATGCAGGTCTTTTCCGGGCATATGTAGACCTTCTTTTTTATCTGATCTTTATTAGCCCTTTGCTTGAGTTTCCATGGAAGATTGTGGCCTCTTCTGTGGAGCTGCAAATTTTGTTCCCTTTGGAAACCTTTGTTGCAGATTTCACAGATGAATCTGTTTGTGGCCATGAGTGTTTTTGGTGAAAGAGCAATAACTTCTGCATCTGGATCTGTTAAAATTTAACCAAAACAAAAATCATATTCATCAGACAATTGAACTATTGAATTTATATGACCGTGTGGCAAAGTAGACGTGGCTCTTATATTGAGAGTGAATCACAATAAATCTAAGGGCCTTGTCATTTGTTTCTAATATGCGTCAGTCAGAATTAGGACTTGATCTATAACAAGATATACACAAAACTTAATATATAATTACCTGGTGTTCCCCGTAGATTTCTCCTCTTCTTGGAAGTAGGGTTTGCATTTAATTTAGGGTTAGGGTTTGGTTCTGCAAGTTGTTGAGGGAAAGCTTTGGCGGAAGAAGGAAGAGAAAATACATCATCAGACATCATTTTTAATGAAAAACTGAAGCTTAAGGGAGATTGCTAGAATCCAAAAGAAACAAAAGGTTTCTCCAAATACAAACAGATAAATCTTGGCTATTATTCAAATCTTAGAACTATCAGATTGTTCCAAATGACAAGAAAACACAAAACTTTGAATCTCAAAGCACCCAGAAACCAATAATCTTAAACTTTGGTTTCTACTTACAGAGATCTTTAGAGGACTTTTGCTTGATTTTCGAAAGAAAAAACCAAAAACCCATGAAAGCTAAAGAGAATATTATCTCTCCATTTCTAACCACCAACCCTTTTCCCTTCTTTCTCTTTTGCAAGCTTTCTATCTCTTTATCTCTTCATTTCAAAGTTGGTCAGCCATAGATTTTAGCAGCTGGGCCACACGCTCTCTCTCTCTCTCTCTCCCTAATATTCTTATTTGTACGTGTACGTTGGCTGTATGCTGCTTGTAATTAACAGAATGTGTAGAGCCGTGTCATTTGTAGTTTTACGAGGTAAACGTAGATATGGATTTTTTTTAAGGGGAAAAATCTCATCCCAGCTATCAAGTATGCAACAAAGCAATTCCTAGAGATTAAATTTCAAAATTCAAAAGTCAAATTTCTGTTTTAATTTTAAATAATAATATTATCAAATTAAATTAACCTATCTACACCGACTTCACCAAACAATCGCCCCTACCCCATTCGTCGTCATCTTATTCAGCAGCGAATTGAACTCCATCGACTGATCGTCTTCTTCATTCACACCTCAGTAAGTATAATTTAAAATTTAAAATCTAAAATTGAAAAACAGCTCCTCACGTAATTTACAGAATACTTACTGGAGCAAATAACTTCAATTCTCGCCGTCAAAATCTGATTAATTGAATTTGTAACCAATCTGAATAATTGAGGTTGGAGAAATCTAAGGCATGTAACCAGATCTCTTGGATCTGTAACATGTGAACTGAGCCAATGGTTTATGACCAAATCTCTTGAATTCGTGTCTTGTGACCTATGCACTTAACATGTGATCTATGACCTAATTTAATGGCATGTAACCAAATCTTTTAAACCTGTGACCTATGCCGAACTTTGACATGTGCCCTATTGCATGTGACCGTGACTTGATTAAATGGAGGGTGAACAAATCTCCTAGAACTTTGACTTGATACAGTGGCTTGTAATCAAATTTCTTGAATCCGTGACCTATGTATTTTGACATGTGATCTATGCACTTTGATAGGTCACATATTTAAGAGATTTGGTCACATATACTCAATCGATTGTAACCTATGCACTGCCACCATCACCACTTGTGGACATTGATCCACCACCAACATTCCACCAGAACCACCACTACCCCAATAGGGGTGCCACATAACCCCCTAGTTGTCTAGAGGGTTGTTCAAGCAGCACAACCCCAACAACCATGTAAATCACCAATGCCAATGCATCACAAAAATGACTTCCAACCACCGCTTAGAGCCCTTTTCTAAAATTAACTAGCTTCACTATCAAATATTGTAAAAATAGAAGTCCCCAAACCTCCAAATTCTCAATTCGTTTACAACAACAAAATATGTGTCCCATTTCACAGCAGCCCCCAAACTATGAAACAATCCAACACTTGTTTAGGTTAAATAAAGAATAAATAACCTTCTGGACATTATTTACAAAATTAATTTCCCAAAAAATCACACTCAAATTTCTCTTCAACTTCCCACTTTTGATCCCAACATTACTGACGTGAGCTGTCTTCCTCAATGTCTTTAGATTATTCTCATCGGAAAAAACCAATATTTTTTGACGGAATCGACTTTTATCACCACTCTTGGATAGTGCAGAGGAGGCTTTGACGGCCAATATTGCCATTCCATTCGCCTTCAGTTAGCTCTTCAAGTGGCTCCACCTGTGATTTGAACGCCGATGTGCACGACCTTGCTGGCCAGAGCTCCGATGATGACAGTGCAAGACTAGGAGAGTGAGAAATGAGAGCGGGAGTGAATGAGAGATAGAGATGAGAGAGATTAATTTAATTTTCGATTAATACCTTATTTACGTTAAAGTAAACTTACTACCTGATTTTGTAATTGTCATCTTTAAATACCCGTTGTACTGTAATTTTCACTTTTTAAAACAAAAAAGTGACAAAATGACATTGTCTTGAAACTTTGAGGAAAAATATTTACTATATTACGTCATGTTTGGTTCATTAAAAAAAGTTGATAAAAATTTAAGTTAATGCCAAAAATTCATTTTAAATACATATATCATTGGATTTTAGATGAAAATCAAATTTTTACTCCCTCCGTCCCAATTATATTAGCTGAGATTCATTTTTCTTTTGTCCCAAATATATAAGCACGTTTCCTAATTTATAATATTTTGTTTTGTTCCTTTACCAATATACCCTTATTCATTTTTTCACACTTAATATGTCAATTTCTTGAAATCATCCAAATACACATATTTCCCACTTCTTGAAAACATGGAACAACTCTAATTTCTTCTTCTTCAAATTAAATCATTTAAATTATTTACTAATTCCAACAATAATTTACTACTACATGCTGGAAATTAAATAGGGGTAAACTAGGAAAGGTTTTGGCAAAAATTAATTTCCAATGACATCAAAGAAAATTTCTTAATCTGTGTGAAAAATGAAACAAGCCTATATAATTGAGATGGAGGGAGTATTATATTTTGATAAAATTTATTGGAATGTACGGTTGAAAAGTAGTAGGTTTGATGAAATGTGCAATTAAAATTAATTATTAGTTTTGACTTAAAATTTTATTAACTTCTTTATTTAAATCAAACATGGGTTGATTATTAAAGGTGAAACAATTTATCTATACATATTTTATCTTGAAAACACTATTGTACATAAAAAGAGATAATTTTGAGGTGAAAATAGGATAAAATGAAAAAAAAAAAAAATGCTTCAATAAAATAACGTGTTGCAATTTTTTAATGAGGATCAGACGGAAAGGTTCCTTATTCTAGTTTTCAATATAACTGATTCAAACGTCACATATATATATATATATATATATATATATATATATATATATATATATACTATAAATGAAATAACCACAAAAACTGATGAAAATAATTTTTATTTTCTATAAATTTGAATTTAATTACAAGATAATTGAGTGTTTCATTCATGTTTAGACATTGTTTGATTCTCTTTTCTAAAATTCAATTTTTTTAAAACTTATTTTCAACCTTACATACTCTTATAAAATAAGTTTGCATGTAAACTTAAAATTTGTATCATACATTTTTTAAAATATTTCATAAAATTTATTCTCAAAAGGGTTAATAATAGAAACAATGTTGCACATGCGTAGTGCAAAAAATCTTAATTTGAGATTCCATATCACAAATTGATTAATCTTGATATTGAAATGGTCCTAATTTGAGAGGGAGAAAGGTCAAATAAAGGATGGCTATAAGTTTTAACTTTTCAAAAATGTGCGGCCGTATTCTTGATATTTTATTATAAATTTAATGTGTTTGGTGTAGATTTTTAACAAATAAAATTGATAAAAATTGATGGATTTCATTAAATGTGTGATTAAAAGTGGGTAAGAATTATGAGTTAAATAAAATGTGTTATTATAATCGAAGTTTGGCCAATTTCATCAGCTTTTTAGCGAAAAATAGCTTTACTAGAGAAACGCTAAGGGTCTGTTCGGTGGTGATTATGATAATTGATTTTTTGACTCTTAGAGGGAAAGTGGATCCTACCTGTGAGTGAAGAAATAAAAAATGAAGGCTAAAATACTGAAATAGAAGTCAAGAAATTGATTTTTTGGAATAAAAAATTGCTACCAAACTAGGATTAATTATTATAGTAAAAATCTACTAAAGATCTAAAACTAAAAAGTAGAGTAATACTATTTAACCCATGTTTGGTAGAAATAAAAATTCAGATTTCTAATTTAAGTCAAAATCAATAATTATTTTTAATCACATATTTTACATACCCTACAACTTTTCAACCACACATTTTATTAACTTTTATATAAATCTACTAAAAATTTAATTTTAATCTCCAACGAACGGGGACTTAGTATCGTTAATGCTACAATACCAATCTAAATAGTACAGGATGATAAACCCAATAAAAAGTAAAATTAAGAACATATTTAGCCCATGTTTGAGCCACATTTTAGGAAAAAATGTATTATTATTCATGTCAAATTAATGGAAAATGTGTGGTTAAAAAATAAGAAAAAAATTTAGTTTTTTGTGTAATATTATTTTATTGAAGAATGTATGGTTGAAATGATATCAAATCACTGTTGAAGAATGAATTTTTTTTTAAAATATTGTGGCTCAAACAAGCCCTTATTTGTACCTCATATGCTAAGCCCTTGTTTGATGGATTGAAATTAGATTTTTAGTATATTTTAATAAGGTGAATTAAATGTGTGGTTAATAAATTATAAATTCTTTGAAATATCTCATTTAAGTTTGGTTTGATTCCCCTTTTTTAAAAATGAGAACGAAAAATATAATTATTATGAGACTCATACAAGAAATAAAAAATCAAATATGATGACTTAATGTGATATATCATAATTATATTTTTTATTTTTGTGATCAAAAAATGAAAACCAAACGAGAGCTAAAATTAATTCTGTTAATTTAAATTAAAATTTATCAAACAAAGGCTAAATAGCATCTAAAAAGTAAGATGGAAAAGTGATATGCCTTTATGGCTGTATTTGATCGGGAACATAATGATTACAAAATAATTAAAAGTGTGACCTCAGAATCATTATTATTACTGCAGCGGCAGGCCCACTGATTTGTCGGGGAAAAAAAAGCTTTTCGTTTCCCTTGTAACTTTCGACCGATACAAATCACCCGTGACACACTCTGACTGTCTCTCTGTGTGTGGGTCCTGCCAAAGAAAGAAAGTCGATACCGTGAAGGAAAATCAGAGGCAATATGAGAGGATTTTAAATTGGGAAAATTGATGCAGAGATCTCTAATTTTTCTTTTTTTTTTTTGTAATTTTATCTTATCTTTACTTAGTGCGATCCAAAGTTTCGAACCTTTCAAAAATATGCACTTGAAGTCCATCCATTTGAGCGTTACGAAATATACCATTTTTAATTTGGTCAAAATTGATTAAATTTTGACTTCTCAATCAACTAACGATCAAATGAGTTTTCATCCATTTGGACATAGGTGAATATTTTTGAAAGGTTTGAAATTGTGACTGGTATAAAGTGACAATTAGGGTAAATTCTACAAAAAGTGATAGGTTAGGGTCTGCTACGACAAATTTCCTTTTTAAATTTACTGGTATTACCCTATGTTTGTGTCTATTTTTCATTTTGTTTAAAAAAAAATTGTAAAAGTAAATTCTTTAAAAATAAATGGTTAAAAAGTATTAAATTTTTTTTGAATTTATATGCAAAATATTTTATTAGAAGAATGTATAGTTACATTCACAAAAATGAATTTAAATAATGAGACTCAAACAGGAGCTTAAAATGTATCCAACTTATGAAATTGAGAATAACTCAACACAAATAATTACGTTTCAAGTATCATTTATCTTATTTCATATTAAGTTGTGAAGTAGGTTGACACGTCTCTATATATATTGGGCTCGATTCGTCATCAAAATTAGTCTGATCAATTACAATTTGAAATGTAAAACGACAGTTCAAATAAAGAGATATTTTGGCACACTGTGCAAAATCAAGGTGCACCTACTCAAAATCACGTCGGGGTTAGGAGCGAAGATGGGGGACGACCTTAGACTTTAGCCAAGGCTATTCAAGCCCAAAAATGTTATTTAAAAAAAAAAATGAACTTATGATTTTTTTTTTTTAAATATTAGTTCAGTTTAAAAAAATTTATCCTTCCCAAACTCTGCTCTAACTGAATTATCTAATAACTACATTGCCATTCTTCTTAGGTGTTAGCTCAATTTCTAAGTCTTCAATTTTTCAAATTTCGTGACACGGAATCCTCACATAAAGGTTATATCTTAAAATACATTTATAAATTCATGTACTTTATACATGACCAATAATTTTAATGGAAAATGATACTATTAGTTTGCTTTTAGTGAAAACTTAAATTAATAACATTTAAATAATTTTTAAAAAGAAAATGAATCTTCTTTTTACTCAATCTTATGTGATCCCGTAAAGATAATTTGATAAATCCTCAAATAATGGAATCTTGTGAAGAGGTAAATTTGTATCCATCATCCATAGAATAAGTAAAATGGATGGATAAATTTTGTCTTATACGCAGGGGCGGACCCAGACCATTTAAACTGTGGGGTCAAAATTTTTTTTTCGAACAACGTATCATGAAAAAAAAGGAAAAATCGATTGTTTGCTGTTCATGTTCGATATGGACCATGTGATATGGATATAGATTTAGAATTTGGACTTTTTAGGGCAGAAAATTGAATTTTCAGCACAAAAAAAACAGAAAATTAAGTTTCAGCACAAAAAAAAAAAAAACCAATCTTATGTGATCCCGTAAAGATAATTTGATAAATCCTCAAATAATGGAATCTTGTGAAGAGGTAAATTTGTATCCATCAACCATAGAATAAGTAAAATGGATGGATAAATTTTGTCTTATACGTTCAAAATAATTCATTCGGTCTTAAGAGTTTGATCTTTCATCGAAGTAGACAATCACATTAAATTCAAATTTCATCACTTGTTTATCCTAGCACTTGCCTACGACTGATTGAAATCCAAGAATCCATAAATTATATCGATATTAGTTAAATTGCAGAAGTAATATTAAAATAAAGCATAATATTTGAAAAAAGTTGAATCCAACATCCAGAAAAAGAAAATTTTCTTGAATCCAATTAAAATTTGTGGTTCACAAAATTGAAGAAATGACGTGACAATAGAAATTTCTTAATTCTAGTGGACTTTGAAACTGGTCCATAAATGATCCATACGGTAATTTTCTTATAAAACTAGAGAGAATATATTTGACAAATAATACTAACTGCTTTCGGCTTCATGCGCTTGGATCGTACTACAATCGAATTATTCTTTCTTCTTCCTCCTCGCCTACCCCTACCCCACCACGCCACCCACACCCTCTCTCAATGTATGTAGGGGAAAGCCCATGTGACAATGTAACCCAAGAATGTATCATGTGGGGACATATGGAGCCTGAATGGGTCCCACAACATATGGAACCCTAAATTAATTTCCATGTCACTCCTTTCATCCCATTTATATGGATTGGTTTCTTTTTTTTTTTCACACCGATTAAGAAATCTTATTTAATATTATTGAAAAAACAAATTTTACCAAAAATGTTCCTAGTTTACCTTTATTTATATTCGTACAATTTCAAGATCAAGCGAAAAAATCAATAAAGAAACAATACTATTATATTATGGAAAAGAATGAAGATTTGATACGTCCAAGTTCGACCACATAAGATATTACTAAATTTAGAATTATAGTATTTTTTTTATCAGACCTAAGAATTTTTAGTTGAAAAATGATGCTCCTTAAAACTCGTTTTAGGCCCCGTTTGATTGCGAAGAAGGAAAAGGTATTCCACCTAAGTTGAAAAACAAAAAACCACCATACCCATAAGAATTCATTTTCCATGGAATTGGCCAAAAACGTTCTTTAAATGGTTGTACATAAGAATTCAAATTCCATTTCTACATGTGAATCAAACAGTCAAAGTGAAAATTATTTTCCTTAAATGTAACATTTTCCATGAAAAATGTTGCAATCAAATAGGGCTGAGGACTTTGTACTTTGACAACAACTTGTCCCTTCAGTTTTGCATGGTGGACCTGACCTACGTACAGCGGAAGATTTCAGTATTCTCATAAATCATATCTTTACAAGTGTAATTAAAAACATGCAAAAATGGTTTGTATTCCTGCAAGATGAAAAGTTAAAATACAAAACAAATAGAACTGAAAGCATCACCCCCACACTAATAACACTATCTTGTTGTCATGGTGCATAAATGGATCGAACTTACGAAGATTCGCCGCGGCAATTGGCCCTCGGTCAAATCTTTAAAATAGATATCACGAACTTACCAAGATTTACCAAGTTATTAAAAACTGAAGGTTATTTTTTGATGTTATTTTTGTCTTTTCATAGTTTTGGGTTTCTTTTCAATTGTAGGGTATTCAACTATCTTGAAACATTTCTGGATTTTGTTCAATGTATTACAAATTGATTCTTCATCTTGTTTTACAAATTCCACTTACCTTTGTGTTGTTTCTATTGGAATTTTGTATCGAAAAAGTTGGTTGTGACCAATTTTACTTGATTATTTAAGTGGAATTCTTAATTTGATGAATGAGAAATTAAGCCAAATGTAAGCTGCTTAATACTTGAAATTGTTGGAAAATTATATAAAATATTGTGGAATATTCTAGAAAAAAGTTGGATGAAAAGATGTATTTTCATATGAACGGTCATGACTTTTGACATAATCATTTTCCAATAATTATAAATTCCAATAGATGTGACTCTATGTATGGTTGTATCTTTTAACAGACCTTTCCAACTACTATATATAGACCCAATGTATTTGAATTTGATCATTCAAGAAATTCATGAAAGTAAATAGATAGTTTCATATCATTTCATTCCATGCTTATACTTTAGTTTGCATAAAACACTTGCATCAAAGTTATGGTTATGATAGAGAGGGAACTCTATTCGAGTTCGTTGGTCGAAGTTATTTAGAGTGCTCCTATAACTTGACGTGGTTATTGTATCTTGAGAGATGATTGTCGAAAAATCGTTAACACCAATGCGAGGCAAATTCATTTTAAGGACAAAGTGTCTAACATTTGCCTCGGCCGATCGCATCACTCGTATTTTCCCTTGATTCTTTCTGATTTCTTTCTTCATATTTGATTTTAGAAAATTAATAACATTCTTTTGATTTCATGTAAGTTTGAAATAAAGAAAGGAAATGATTGAATCTGTCATTTCATTTTCTCAAATCCATTTCGGTAAGATGAAATTGCGTTTAGATTTCGTGAACATAAATGAC
This sequence comes from Olea europaea var. sylvestris, assembly GCF_002742605.1. Classification (NCBI taxonomy): domain Eukaryota; kingdom Viridiplantae; phylum Streptophyta; class Magnoliopsida; order Lamiales; family Oleaceae; genus Olea; species Olea europaea. The sequence goes on from NW_019229387.1 coordinate 225,563, forward strand.
ATGTTTTGTGAATACGCACAATATCGGTGTAATTTTCCAACAGTTTTATGGGCAGCAACTACTCTCCTAGATTGGATCATATTGGATTTTCCATTTATAGTTTGCAATTCAATTCTTTCTTCCACATCGACTTTTTCTCTGGACGCAAAGACTCCACTTTCAAAGGCTGGCCAAACACCAAATCTACATGACAGAAAAATTAAGTTATTTCATGCTATTCGACGAACTTTCAGATATAAAATTGTTATAAAAAAATATGTTAACTAATGAAAAGTTTGAGGATAAGAATGACAAAAAATCGTTAAGGACAAAAGTGATGTAATGAACAAATATCAAGAACCTTAAATACAATTGAAATTCGATGCAAGAAATAAAAATTGTAATATGAATATAATTACCCTTTATATAAATATAATAAGAATTAAAGATATGTAAAATGCATGAATTAAATAAATCCTTTATATAAGATAGTTTCAACGTGGTGCCAAACCATCAAGATGACTTGAATTCAGATTTTGTCGTCACTCTGTATGAAAATTGTGCATTAATCATATTTTTGGTGAAAAATATATCTTACTCATCTACAACGAAGCTTGTGAATTAAATATATACAAATTCAGAGATTTGAATGATCCTGCCTTTCGTACTTTGGTGGCCCAAAATACGTAGAAGACTTGCGCAGATCAAGGTTGGTTCGTCCGAGAAGTCCTGGCCTATTTGTTCAACAATCAACTGAGCTCAGGAAGTCAGATTAAGATGTCATCCAACAACTTTCATTGTCGTTGAAACATCCCCAATTTTGGCTCAGGCGAACCGTATTGCAACTTTTGCCTCCCACAAATAGGCTTTATAGCAACTTGCTTCAACATATTTTTGTAAACAGCTATCTCAAATCTATTATTTTTGAAGTGTTGTTTGCTTAAATTTTTATCCAACATTACATTGACCAAATTATCCCTTAAAAACGTCACATTCTTAGGGCCCGTGTTATAGGATTTCTGCTTCTGCTTTCTTGTAGAAGATTTCGTGATGTAGCTAATTTAATTCATTTTTCTCCAAAAACTATAATAGTCAGACAAAGAACTTTCAGAAAAATATCAAAAATATTAAAAAATAGCATCTTAATATCAAAAGTAACTTTTCACTTTTCTAAATTCCTGTCAAATAAGCCCTTATTCATCTGGAAAGATTGACAAAGAAAAGCATGAAACAATTTCAGATACGTGTTCATTGCAATGGGAACTTGTATACAAGGGTGGAACCATTGCAATCGATAAAACATTCATCAAACCAAGATGCAGATAATTTAGCGTTGGTGATAATGAGTAAGATATACAATTTTAGTATAAATAAATAAATAAATAAAATTGTGTGAACCAATTGTCGAGCCACACTTTGATCGAGCAGAACGAATCACGTCGAGACGCCAAGCTAACACCCTTACCTACACCAACCCAAATTGGTCTGATTCAAGTCAGGTCAATTTCTTGGATTATGTGTTTCTTGCCCAGCCCTAGGAATATTCCTCTGTGGATAAACTTAATCGAAGGGTTTTTTTCACCTAATTTTCTCTTCCGGGCCCTCTGACAGATTTACTTAGGCGGACAAATTCCATAAGCCCAACTAGAGAAACAGACCAGAATGCCTCATTGCCTCACCAGCTTCAAGTTCGCTTCCGAACCCATTCTACAGAAATTGTAAGCCCAATCATAGAACGACTCCTGTTTCGCGCGGATAGTCGCTAACAACTAAAAGGGGATCAGACGATTGTGTAAGGAACAAACCTCTTGAGACAAAGTCCCAAAAAGGGGTGTTTTATTGGTGATGACTTTACCATTGGAACTAAACAGAATGCCTCCAAGGGGCGCAAGTACACGAATACTGAAAAGAAATGTTTAAATTTAAACTAAGAAATTGAAATTACATATTCTCTTTTTGAGAGTGCTTGATTCAGGGTCCTTTGCCCTATGTCTTCTCTTCCTTTTATATTCCCTTGATGATTTCTTTGTGATCAACCGCTTAGAAACTGCTTGATTGCTTTATAACTACCCACTTTCTTTATGGAGGTTAACTTGTCGTGGAACTGCTGTCTCTAACTGCTGCCATTACTCTTTGTCGTTCAACCGTCTTCAACTGAGCTCCTTGAATCGTGAAACGTGATAAGGTTACTCAATAACTGCCTCAATAACTACACTTCTGGATAACCATAACATCTTATGTTTGCTAAGATTCTGGACGATTCGAAAGTTTGGGCGAGAACAGGGTCATAGCTCTAGGCGACTGTAAGGCACTTCATTCGCTCAGATCTTGGGCGTCTTGCAAGCTTGGGCGATGATGTTATCGTGTTCGTGGACTTCCACTGCATTCATTAATAACCCTATCTGGGGGGCCTTTATCCTAAATTGTCCAGTTAGGCTTCATTTTTTGGGCTATTTGATTTGGGAATTCCCCAATTGGGTTTCATTCCTTGGGCTATTCGATTTGGGCTGCACTTTTAGTGTGTCAACAATTACCCCCCAATATGGCAGAATTAATACCAATTATTAATCTTTGCCATATTCACTTTGTGTTTCCCAGTAACATTTGAAATTTCCAAGAATTTCAATCATTATTTCCTTCCATAGCCTGAAAAAGTGCGACGCTACAAACCCTTATAAACCCCAAAGACACGCCATTTCGTTGTACCATTAAATCACGTCATATTATTTCGCGCTTCTTTCTCGCAATACCACCATTCATCTTCTTGCTTCTCTACTACGTTTCTCAAGCAAACTTTAACAAAGCTGTATTTCGTTCCCAATGGCTGCTCCACAAACCCAATCTGATGACTCTTTTAGCTTCGAAGATTTCCAGAAAATCCTCACTCGGCCATATGTAAATCCGAACTTCCTTGCACCAGCCAATGCCGAACTTAATGAATTCTATCTGGGTCCTTCATTCAACAATGCCGAAGCCGTCGAACAAGTGGCAGTGGCCAGCTGTTCCTTTGTACTCAAGGCCCTTCATTCCTGAACTTTTTGCCGATGAGGCCGATTCGCGAAAAAGGTATTCGCACTTGGCCTAAATCTGATGTTGTTTTCCGTAGATGGCATGCTCGCCTTGTGGGCCATGGTCCTACCAAAGCAATTTTTGATCGTGCTAGGATTTCTGATTTATTAGAAATCTCTCTTCAACCCCCAATTTTTGACCCAACACTTTTTCCTATTACTTTAAGTTTTTGGTCTTCTGAATATAATACTTTTGTTTTCCCTCTTGGTCCCATGTCTATTACTTTAAGGGATGTTGGGGCCCTGATAAATCTTCCACCTTTGGGGGACACCATTTTCCCTGGTATTTTGATTTCCGGTGTTGCCCCAAAATTTGACAAAAAACTCACCGAGTCCTATTCAAGCCTGCAAGGCTGTTATAATCACTCAAACGCTGAGCCTTTCCACGCTAAGCGTGTGGCCTTTCTTCATATTTGACTTTGTAAATATATTCTGTGTGTGCCCAGTAAAAGCCTTCTATGAGCTATTTACCTATAGTGCACGAATTGGAGCGTGGTAGGCCTTTGAATTTGTGTTCCTTCTTTTTGACTACCCTCTATAGAGGCATGGCTTATCTTCAATTTCAATTGAAGAATTGTGCATCTCCCACTGGCAGTGGGCCTCTTTGGTTCACTCAACTGTGGTTGAGAGCCTATTTTCCATCAATTGGTACTCTATCCATGTCCCTTCGTTCTGCTAGCTGTTATGGGCTACCCATTGACCTATTGAGCCCTGTAAATATGTCCAGAAGGGACATTTTTTCATTCTTTTATACTTTAAATTCAATTCCTTCCTTCTTTCCCTTTCCTGCTCATTTAACTCCAGATTATGTGCGACTTCCATCCACCCTAGACAGTGCAAGCGCCTCTCTGCTCGTTTGGGTTCAATTTTTGACTGGGAGGAAGTTGTTCCATGATATTTTAACTAGAACCAATGCCAAAGCTGGGGCTGAAATATATGCTCCCCAATTTTTTGCTCGCCAACTTGGTTTTGGCCAAACTTGGCCTGTTCCCCCTTGTTATTCAAAAAATTTGATAGACCGCTTTCACACCATTAATAAGGCAGAGGCACAAGCTATAGATGCTCGCAATATTATTTTGACGAGTAACTTTTCATTAGCTCCCTTCAATCCTAGCCGTGCCGTTCACCCCCTTTTTGAACAACTCTGACCATCAGTAAAGCGTAGATTGTTTGCAACTGATGCCAATCGTGCTTTCCATTCACTAGATCAGCCAAACATTCCTTCCACTTCTCCTATTTTGATCACCCCTGTGTCCATTAAGAATCCTTCCTCTCTTGCTCGTGCTAAACAATCTGTTCGTCCCTCTACTTCTCTACCTGCCAAACCTACTGCAGCTAAGAGTGCGCCAAGCCGCAAACGGCCAGTTTCAGCATCTCCCATTTTGGAGGATGATGATGATGACACTCCTCTCATCGTCAGGAGAAAGGTAATTAAATTTTGTTTACTCACAAGCATACCTTTTTATGTGCTGATGGTTTTTTTTGAATTTCTCAGAAAAGTTCAGCGTCTCCTTTGAAGGCTTTGGTGTTGGCAGCTCCTGCTCCATCATCCTCTGCTGGAGCTGCTTCGTCCAAACTAGCTGATAAAGGGACTACCTTTAAAGAGAAACCTTCAGTCCCGGAACTTTCATCACAACCAATGGACGAGCCACCTTCTTCCCAGGGCGCCGACCCCCCAAACGTCGAACCAGAAGGTAATACATTTTTTGATGTTTTACCTTTGCTTGTGCTATTAGTTTCTGATTTGTTGCTTCTTTAATCATGCAGAGGCTCCCATGAGTCTACCCGTTGTGGTAGAGTCTTCTCGCCCAGACAAGGGGAAGTCTCCACAGGTGGTGGAGCCAACTGGTGATATGCCACCTCCCAAGATTGCTGATGAGGTAACCTTTTGCTTCACTTTTATTTTCACTTTGTTTATTGTAATGAAAACCTTCAATGTTGGCATTTTTCTTTGCAGGATGCTGATGAGATTGTGCGTTCCATCCAGAATTTGTTCACTTCCTGGGGGCAAGTCAAGACGTCTCGCCCTACTTCAACCGATCGTCCTTCTGCTTCTTCAGAGGAAGATATGAAGTTCCTCAAGTAGTCGATATTTGAGTATGTATCTTTTATGGACATGGACATCGGTCAGGCTAGTGCTGCCAAACATAAGGATAAGCTTGAGCATTTGAGTGCGAAGTTGGCGCAAGCACTGACACTTCCGTCGCTCAATATTTCTGCTGATTTTAAAGCGACGTTGAAAGTTGTCCACTCTGACATCCTCTCTTTGTTGGCCAAAAATGTTGAACTGAAGGCCAAGAGTACTCAATATCTTCGCGCTGCATCTGAAAGAGAGTCTATGCTTCTGGAGATCAACAAAGCTGAGGACGAATTGAAAAAAATCTCTTCCGAAGTTATGATTGAAGACTCTTTGATGACCAGTTTGGCTACACAGATGAAGGAGCTTCAAGCAAGGATGGATGACTGCAAGGCGAGAATGGCTGCTAAAAAGCATAATGCTTCCCAAGGAATTGAGCAAACCAAGTCTTTGGTCGAGCAGTACAAGAAGCTGGAGGTTGATGATGATTTTGTAGCTGA
>NW_019229387.1:231507-235007 GCF_002742605.1 Olea europaea var. sylvestris
TTGGTATTTCTATCTCTTTTCCCAAGACTTTGGGCCACTTGATTCCAATTACTAGGCACGAACGTGGCCATTCATATTCCGTCTCTTCACTTTCACGCCCCTATAAATGCATACATATTTCGCACTATTCATTTTCATTTCCATTCTTTTCTTCAAAAACTAATTTACTGTCATCATTTGACATTTCAACAATTGATCCAAAATTTTCGTCTTCCATAGAAATGGACCATTTGATCCACCCGTCTTGCTATCTGTTTTGTTGTCACCTTTGGTATGGGAGATATAGGAAATATTCTTTGGCCAACAAAGTTCTTCCTATCGTCTCCATGTTCTTTACAAGGAGTTCAATGATGGAAGGCAATTTTTGAGGATGCCTGCAAGCCACCTTGCTTGTTGAGAGTGTTTCTCAGTCTCCTTGCCCGTTATTGCAGCAATGCGATTAAGCAAGCGATGTGAGGGTGCTTTTCTTCCCTTTTGCTTGCTGAGAGTGCTTCTCGGCCTCTCTGCTTGCCTTTGCAGCAGTGCGATCAGGATGGTAATCAAGGCCAGTTCACCCTCTTACTTGGCGATCGACCGAGAGATTAGTTTGCTCTCAATTGTAGCTTATAGAGCATTTAATATTTTGTATCTTGCAACTTTGTAATGAACGTTTGATAATAAAGGAATTTATTTGAACGTATTTCGATCTGGCCCTTTTTTATCTACGATCGTTCAACGCGATTTGATTACGCTTTTATTTCTTCACTTTTCTATAAGGAAGGAACGTATTTTTTTAAATATTTGCCATTAATGAACCCCATGTGCTTGGTGTCATCTAAATCTTCTAAATGATATGCTCCATTAGGCAACACACTATTTACTTTATATGGTCCTTCCCAATTGGACGATCACTTGCCATACTTTGGATCCTTGCTATCCAAAGGGAGTATTATTTTCCAAACTAATTTGTCCAGGCTGAACAACTTGGCTATAACTTTTTTATTATAAAACTTAGCCATCCTTCGTTTTTGAACTTGCAATCTATCTAGGACGTACAACTTTAATTCGTCCAACTCCAATAAGCTTTGAACTAGTGATTCGGTATACTCATCATCACTTAACTTATGTTGCAAACACACTCTAATCGATTGCACGATGATTTTCATAGGCAAAACGGCCTCCTGTCCATAAATAAGTTGGAAATGAGTAACTTTGGTACTTGACCGAGGCGACGTCCTATAAGCCCATAAGGCCTTGTTTAGACATTCGTGCTAATTTCTAGCATTTTCATCTATCATTTTCCTTATGATATTTTTTAGAATCTTATTAGAAGATTCTGCTTGTCCGTTGGATTGATCGTAATATGGTGTGGAGTTTACTAATTTAACTCCAAACTCGCTCAAGAATTTATTCACTTGATCTCCATTTAAAGAAGTTTCGTGATCTACCATCAAAGTTTGTGGAATTCCAAATCTATAAATAATATGATCACGAATAAATTCTATGACACTCTTTTGGGTGATCTCCTTTAAAGGTATCGCTTCTACCCACTTAGTGAAAAAATCAGTTACAACTATAACAAAGCTATGTTGCTTGGACGATGGGGGATAATTCTTCCCTATCAGGTCTATCGTCCAACCCTTGAACCGCCAGGGTTTGATAATGGGTGCCATTTCTCTTGCTAGCGCCCTTTGTATTGAACCATGCTTTTGACATGTTAGACAACTCTTCGCATATTGAACACATGATTCTCCCATCTTGAGCTAAAATATCCGTTCCTAATAATCAACCATCTCATCCTTTGGCCAACTTGATGAACTCCACATATCCCTTCATGCACTTCAGCCATGATTGTCCTGGTTTCTTGCAAACTTACACATTTTAGCAATATACCATCAGAGCGTTTCTTAAACAATTCTTTATCTATCAGTGTATAGTTTAGCAAACGCAGCTTCATTTTTTTACTATTTCCTTTATTAGGTTCTTTAAGGAACCTTTTAATCTCTGCCCTCCAATCTATTGCATCTCCATCTTGTATGCAATGAATTTCAATCGTTCTCGCCCTTATTTGGACCACGGGCAATATTGCTCCATACTCATAAGTAGACTTCCTGATGCGAACCCTGTAGCAATGGAAACTACGAAACCCACAACGAGATTGATGCGGAACCCAAGAACGCCAATACTAACCCGATTTTGGATCTTAAACCCCAAGAATTGAACCAAGAAGCCCTAGATTAGCGAAGAACCTAAAACCCCTTGATTACAATTAAAAGAACCCACAATCCGATTGTTTAGAAAGCCACAAGAAATTGAATCTTGATAAGTTCCAAGATTGTTCAAGAAGAACAAGAAATTGAAAGAACAATCCTCTCTCTATAATATTAAGCAAAAATCAAAAGTTCTTACAATAAAAAATATTCTCCTATTTATACTAATGAATAAAAATGTCCAAAACCATCAAATTATGGTAATAATTTGATTTCATAAAAATTCTATCGAAACTATGAAATTCGGCCAAAATTAGAAAATTTGCCAATTTTTTTTTGGCTTGTGCGGTCGCATGGTTCAACAAGAAAGGCAATTTTTATTTTCGGTATGCATGTGTGCGGCCGCATGGTGTTTTGCCTGTGCGGCCGCACAGACTTGTTTTCAGCCTCCGCTTTCGTCGCTTGATAACAAATTGATCCAAGTTGATTCGGCCTTCGACCCGAACGTGAAAGTTGCTCCATTTTGAGTCCCGAACATAGTTCCATCAATGATTTCTTGAACGAGCAATCCCATCGCTTGTTTCACTTGCTTTGTCCTTGATCGCGTCATTGGTTCGCCATCGACTATCAACGGGTCTCGTCTCGCACTTGCCTTCGTCGGGCTCGACTCTTGGATCATATCATCCCCTCCCTCTTCAAAAGGATTCGCCCTCGAATCTGAACCTGCATCAAACAGAGAGAGGTCAGATACATTAAAAGTAGCCGAAACATTGTACTCGCCTGGTAAATCCACTTTGTATGCATTGTCATTGATCCTTTCGATGATTTTCGTGGTTGCAATTTTGACTTCCTTTGTTTTGAAAAATGCTCTTTTCTGAAATGTACCCAGACCCAATCTCCGGGCTCAAATGTAACGCGTCTTCTTCCTTTATTTGCTTTTGATGCAATCAACTTTCCTTTCTCTTCGATCTGCATCCTGACCTTTTCATGGAGTATTTTCACCATCTCGGCTTTTCGTTTCCATCCAAGCTACCTCGTTCATGCACAGGCAAATGCATTAAATCCATAGGTGTTAGTGGATTAAAACCATAAACAATTTCAAAAGGAGAAAACGAAGTAGTAGAATGTGTAGCTCGATTATATGCAAACTCTATAAACGGTAAACACTCTTCCCATGATTTCAGGTTTTTATTGATCACTGTCCTAAGTAGTTGAGTCATAGTTCGATTAACTACCTCAGTTTGTCCATTTGTTTGTGGGTGACAAGTTATAGAAAATAATAACTTAGTTCCTAACTTACTCCACAGAACA
>NW_019229387.1:235669-236917 GCF_002742605.1 Olea europaea var. sylvestris
ATAAATACTAGAAAAATCACAATCAGATTCATACATGCCATTAATATGTTCGAAGCCAAGTAATTTAGTACTTAATGAATTTAAAAGCACGTACCTTCAAGACAACGCATCAGCAACTATATTTTCGTTAACTTGTTTGTACTTGATGACGTAGGGAAATGTCTCGATAAACTCCACCCATCTCGCATGTCTTTTGTTCAACTTACCTTGACCTCACAAATGCTTTAAAGATTCATGATTGGTGTGTATCACGAATTCCTTTGGCCATAAGTAGTGCTGCCAAGTCTCCAATACTCGAACAAGTGAATATAGCTCCTTGTCATATGTCGGATAATTCAATGCTGCCCCACTCAACTTTTCGCTAAAGTAAACAATAGGTCTCCTTTCCTGCATTAACACTGCTCCTATACCTATTCCTGATGCATCACACTCAACTTCGAATGTTTTATCAAAATTTGGTAATGCCGAAACAGGTGCTTTACATAGCTTATCCTTAATTGTGTTAAATGCAATTTTTTGAGATTCTCCCCAATGGAAACCTACACTCTTCTTTACTATTTCAGTCAACGGTGTGGTGATGGTGCTAAAATCTCTTACAAATCGCTAATAAAAACTAGCCAATCCATGAAAATTCCTAACTTCAGTTATAGTCTTAGGTGTTGGCCATTCTTTTATAGCTTTTATCTTTTCTTCATCGACTTTTATCCCGTTAGCACTGACCACAAATCCTAGAAAAACAACTCTATCTATGCAAAATGTGCACTTTTTGAAATTAGCATATAGTTGTTCCTTTCGCAACACAACAAGCACACAATTTAAATGTTCTAAATGCTCATCTAGGTTTTTGCTATAGATTAAAATGTCATCAAAATAAACTACAACAAATTTCCCAATAAAAGCACGCAAAACATGGTTCATTAAACGCATAAAACTGCTCGGTGCATTAGTGAGTCCAAACGGCATAACTAACCATTCATACAATCCATACTTAGTCTTAAACGCTGTTTTCCATTCATCACCTTCCCGCATGCGAATTTGATGATACCCACTCTTAAGATCAATCTTACTAAAAATGCAAGCTCCATGCAACTCATCAAGCATATCATCTAGCCTAGGTATTGGGTGACGATACTTTACCGTGATATTGTTGATAGCTCCGCAATCCACGCACATTCTCCAAGTCCCGTCCTTCTTAGGCACCAGCAAAACAGGTACAGCACATGGACTCATGCTCTCCCTGACATAACC
>NW_019229387.1:237792-240038 GCF_002742605.1 Olea europaea var. sylvestris
CATTACCCGTTTATTTGGGCATTGAGAAGCAATGTGCTCTGACCCCAAGCATCTGAAACACTTGATGTCTCGATTCCTTGATGGTTGTGAATCTGTTTTGGGTGCTGTTTTGCTAGCACTTTCTTCTTTCCCTTTCTGCCACTCATTCCTACCTTTAGGTACAGCTTTATCACCTTTGTTGTTGTTGTTCTACCCTGGCTTCCAAGATGGATTAACACTCGAAGTTCCTAACGGCTGCCTAGCTGCCCCTTTCCTCTTCAGTTATCTCTCTACCTTCATAGCCACATGCAACATGTCTTCCAACTCCACATAATGTTGCAACTCCACTACATTGGCAATTTTCCTATTCAACCCATTCAAGAATCGTGTCATAGTAGCCTCCCGATCCTCCACCACATTGGCCCTAATCATGAGTATTTCCATCTCCTTATGATAGTCCTCTACACTTTTCGACCCTTGATATAGACCTTGCAGTTTTTGATGGATCTCTCGGTAATAGTGGCTAGGAACAAACCTCTCTCTCATCAATGATTTCAATTCCTCCCAAGTGCTGATTGGTCTTCCCCCACTCCTACGTTGTGAAGTAATCACTTGATCCCACTATGAAATTGCATAGTCACTGAACTCCAAAACTGCTAACTTCACCTTTTTCTCTCCCGAGTAGTTAAAACACTCGAAGATCATTTCAACCTTCCTTTCCCACTCCAGGTATACCTCGGGATCACTCCTTCCTTTGAATGAAAGAACTGTCATTTTTATATTTCCCAAATTTCCATCCAACTCCTCCCCGCGATCATTCTGACCCCGTCTGTCGAACCTATCGCCTCCATTCCTCATCTTTTCCATCTCAACACCGTGAAATTCATCTTCGCCCATGTCACTCCCATATCCATACTCCTCTCACCTTTCCCTCCTAGGCTCCCATCTATCCGGTCCTCTGGCATTGGATACATCCACTCGATGCCCCCAACTAAGATTAGCCACCGATGTATCTAATCTATTCATCCAAGCCTCCTGCTTCTCCAACCTATCTCTCACATCTCCAAATGCCCTTTCAAACCTCCGCACCAAATCCTCCGATGCATTGTTATTATTGCCTTGTCGGCTTGAGTTTGATTCTGCCCTCTCTGACATCCTAACACTAAAAATTTTATTTTACTGCCTCACCAAAATACTCGGAAACACACAATGGCTTTTACCCTCTATTAATCTCACCTCTTTGCCTTTTACCACTCAGTTCTTTCAACAATTGCTTCTAGGAACAATCAATAAAATCAATCAAATCATGTAGAATTCCCCAAACCGGATGTGACTCAATAATTGTAACAAATGACTCAAAGAAAACTTTTAAAACTTGACTTGAATTGAAGGAATGGAATGATTCAATGTGTTCAAATAATTTAGAAACGATATTAAATAATAAAAGTTGGTATTTGTTGGATCAATAATATTTAACAATTTTTTTTACTGAACGGATGAACAGTAATGTACGGATGAACAGTAAATTTTTTTTCAGATTCGACCCCAAACCGGATGTGACTCAATAATTGTAACAAATGACTCAAAGAAAACTTTTAAAACTTGACTTGAATTGAAGGAATGGAATGATTCAATGTGTTCAAATAATTTAGAAACGATATTAAATAATAAAAGTTGGTATTTGTTGGATCAATAATATTTAACAATTTTTTTTACTGAACGGATGAACAGTAATGTACGGATGAACAGTAAATTTTTTTTCAGATTCGAAAATCAATAACAAAACCAACAAAGAAAACGAAAACTGATTTGGGCGAAAATTGAGCCCAAAAACGGAATTTGAAGATTTTTTATAAAACTTTTGGATCAAAGGATCAAGAAAACCTTCTGGACACAAGAACACAAGAAATTGAAAAAAAATTAGAAAACAAATGATATAACCTGATTAAATTGGAACCTAAAGTTCTGATACCAACTGATGTGAAACCCGTAGCAATGGAAATTATGAAACGCACAACGAGATTAAGCGGAACCCAAGAACGTAAATACTAACCCGATTTTGGATCTTGAACCCCAAGAATTGAACCAAAAAACCCTAGATTAGCGAAGAACCTAAAACCCCTTGATTACAATTAAAAGAACCCACAATCCGATTAATTAGAATGCCATAAGAAGTTGAATCTTGATAAGTTTCAAGATTGTTCAAGAAGAACAATAAATTGAAAGAACAATTCTCTTTCTATAATATTAAGCAAAAGTCAAAAGTT
>NW_019229387.1:242702-256538 GCF_002742605.1 Olea europaea var. sylvestris
ACTGTGGTCCTAGTAGTTGTCCCTATAGTTATGTCCAATGGCATAACCCCTTTAGCTGAAGTTGCTCCTCCATTGAAACTCGTAAGGACGACTCCTGTTGGGATCATATCACTATCTGTCTTTGCAAATTTCCTCATCATCCTAGATGGAATGGTGTTTATAGCTACTCCATTATCGACAAGCACTTTTGCCACAGGTATGCCGTTAACTAGAGTTTTAACGTACAATGGCCTCAAGTATTTAGTTAACTTCATAGCTGGTCACTTAAAAATAACATTTTCGGCATCATCTATTTTCACTTCCTACTTGTCCTCTGTCAGCATGTCGTACTGAGTTTCCGTTTCCTGAATTTCCTTTTTACTATTTTCTAATGATTCTTCTTCAGTTACCCAACCTGTGGGATGAGACATTATTCTTGGAGGTGATCCATACTTTTCAGAGCGAGGAACTCTCTTTTTCCTTTTGGGCGTCCCGTACAGCACATAATAATTGAAAGAACGCCCAAACAGTTCCCCCAACAAGTCCACTTCACGAACCCCCTCTCGATGTAGTTGCTTCAACAGAGTATTGTACGATACTCCTCTTTTTCTTCTTTCTGCTTCCAAATCAATTTCCTCTTCAATATCCGTCATACCATCATCTCCTTCATCATCGTAGGCCCCTCTAGAAGTTTGGCCTTCTTCATATTCCAGCACGCATGCTACTTCTTCGTTATCCTCCCTCTCTTCTTCTTCTTTCTCTTTATTCTTGAACTCATTGGCGAGCAAATAGTTATTAGCCATGACAGGAGGTAACGTACCGAACTGAATAGTAAGGGACTGATTTGGATTTTCTCCAGCTCTTCTGTCTCGCTCAAACTTCGACCTCCCAGAAGAACTTTCTGACAATTCTTTCATTAATTCACCTATACCAGTCTCCTTACTGTCTTCGAGAATATTTTGATTGGCCACCTCGAGTAGCTTAGGCGCCTTAGGACGTGGAATTCCCTGTTGTTGCCTCATCATTCGTCCATAGTTCCGTTGAAAATGCCTTTGTTGGGTTCTAGTCATCTCGTTGAAGGGTATCGCCCTTCCTGCATTATACTGGAACGAATGCCATACATTTGGTTGGTGAGGCTGCGGCCTGAATGTTCTCCCATTATTCACTGGCCTGAACTGCTTCTCAAAAGGCGGTCCCCTATAGAACGATGTACCTGGCCCTCTACCAGGCTGAGCGTTTGGGAAAAAACTAGGGTGATGCTGATGCTGTCATATCCCTGATTTCTCTGTATTCCCACTCACTTCTCTTTTACATCTTGTACATAGGACGTCTTCATCCTTTTTGGGCTCCTTTCCTTTGATACGTTCAAAGACACTGGGATGTAGTCCAGGGTATTCTTCTCCATCATCTATAACCAACTTGAATTTTGGCAACTTGTTTTTGAAACCAATCGTCACCATGTTCACCCCAAGTGGCCGTGGAAAAGGATTTTCATCCACTGTCATCTTCTTCTTATCTTCGAACGTAATTCGTCCTGATTCAATGGCATCCTGTAACACATGGCGAAAAATCAAACAGTTATTAGTCAAATGTGACCATGCATTATGCCACTTACAATATTTTTTACCCTTAACTTGTTCAGGGCTTGGTAATTTATATTTATCGCTCAGCTTTATCTGTTTATCCTTATATAATTTATCAAATATAAAGTCGGCTTTGGTTACATCGAACAAGAACGTTCTAGCCTTTTTGTTTCATCTTTTATAGGCTCATCCTTACCCGACGGTCTTGGCTTAGCCATTATAGGACAAGTAGACGTGTCTCCTTTGATTAATTCGGCCAAACACATTTCGATTTGATCGTAATACTCGTCATTAATGGTATGAATATCAAAATTTGGGTCTCTATAATAAGTCCCTTTGCTAGAATTTTTTATTTGCTCTTCTTCTCTTATTAATCGTTCATACCTAATCACGTTCGCGCTCAATTGGAAAAGATCAGGAAATTTCTTGTCTTGGAACTTCTTTTTCAAATCAAAGTTTAGACAACCTTGAGCGATTTTGACAAACTCCTTTTCGGGTAAAAGTACAAAATATTTACTTCTTGCTATCTTAAACCTTTGAAGGAAATTTTCTGCCCATTCGTTTGGCATTTGACGTAGATTCGCCAAATCGGCCAAAGTAACTCCAGACTCAGTCTTATAAAACTGAGCGTGGAGCAATTGCTCCAATTGTTGCCATGTTTGGACAGAGTTTGCTGGTAAATTGATGAACCAGGAGAAAGCTACTCCTGTTAATGAACTAAGGAACAACCTCATTTTATGGTAATCAGTTACGTCACCACTTTGCAGTGTGAATCGCCCTATGTGTTCTAGAGTAGACACCTCTCCTAAACCGGTAAATAATGAGAATTCTGGCACCTTATACCCTCTAGGCTATGTATATGCTTGGTCTACCCAATCAGGTAGACCAATCAGGATATGACTTCGTATAAGTCGACCTAATGACAGGACGTACCCCAAAAGCCATCTGGTCATGTACTATTTTCATAATCTGATTCCTCAACATGACGTTGGGGTCATATGGAATTCCCACAGGTTGGTTGACCGGTTGATTTGCTTGAGGCCTGATATTTGGTCCTTGGTTGGCCACAAAGTTGCCGTGATTTGGGCCATTGTTACCATTCACCTGAATATTTATTCCATCATTAACACGTAGGGCATTCTGTTCATTATTTAGGACATTGTCTCTTACATTTAGGCTACCTCCCAAGTTAGATGTACCATTGCCACTATTCTGATTTGGCATTACATCATCCCCCTGGTTTGAAGTAGAGGGACCAAAAGGTAGTTCTACCCCTTGATTTGGACTTAGGACTGGGGGATTTTGTCCCACAATTGTCCTAGTTTAAAAGTGATTTGCAAGAGGCACAACTGGCTGACAAATTTGGCCTACCAACTTATTCATTATTTCGTTCAAAGTATTCAGTTGTTTGGTCATGTTGTCATAATGTGCATTCCCACTCCAGGTAAATCTTTCCATATTATGAATATTTCGTAGATTTACCTGTTCAACGATATCCTGTGTGAGTTCTCTAAGTAATGCACGCATAGTTCGAGGACTCAATTCTATCATTGGTTCGTAACGACTATGACTGCTCTGATTCTGTCCATCTGTTCGTGGAGAGCTATGCTGCTCCTCATATCGCTCGATCACAGACTGGACCCCTCCCTGACTTGCTTCCTTATCAGATTTCTAAGGCATATTATTTCACCTTTTGTATCTTCAACACTAAACACCAATTGTCCCACTGGGCGTGCCAAATTGTTTCGCGCGGGTAGTCGCTAATAATTAAAGGGGATCAGACGATTGTGTAAGGAACAAACCTCTTGAGATAAAGTCCCAAAAAGGGGTGTTTTATTAGCGATGACTTTACAATTGGAACTAAACAGAATGCCTCCAAGGGGCGCAAGTACACGAGTACTGAAAAGAAATGTTTAAGTTTAAACTAAGAAATTGAAATTACATATTCTCTGTTTGAGAGTGTTTGATTCGGGGTCCTTTGCTCTATGTCTTCTCTTCCTTTTATATTCCCTTGATGATTTTTTCGTGATCAACCGCTTAGAAACTGATTGATTGCTTTATAACTACCCACTTTCTTTATGGTGGCTAACTTGTCGTGGAACTGCCGTCTCTAACTGCTACCACTACTCTTTGTCGTTCAACCGTCTTCAACTGAACTCCTTAAATCGTGGAACGTGATAAGGTTACTCAATAACTGCCTCAACAACTACACTTCTGAATAACCATAACATCTTATGTTTGCTAAGATCCTGGACGATTCGAAGATTTGGGCGAGAACAGGGTCATAGCTCTGGGCGACTGTAATGCACTTCATTCGCTCAGATCTTGGGCGTCTTGCAAGCTTGGGCGATCATGTTACCGTATTCGTGGGCTTCCACTGCATTCATTAATAACCCTATCTGGGCCTTTATCCTGAATTGCCAAGTTGGGCTTCATTCTTTGGGCTATTTGATTTGAGAATTCCCCAATTGAGTTTCATTCCTTGGGCTATTCGATTTGGGCTGCACTTTTAGTGTGTCTCCGCTTCGAATTTCCCTGGATGTCGTTTTTATACTGTAAATTTCGAGTCTTGTGGTTTAGATACCTTCTCCAACTCCTTTGGATAACGATATTTGTTTCTATATGTTAGAAAAGGGAGCCAATATTCCGTACAAGTAAAGCGAGAATGTAAGGTTCCTTACACGAGAGGATGTAGTCTCAATGAAACTATAAGTATGTTTGGTACGGATTAAAGTCAAACAATCAATATTTACTACATTTTTCATGGATCTCACAACTTCTCAACCGTACATTTCAAAACTTCTATCACAATCTACTATAAAATCTAATTTTAATCCCCACCAAATACCCTCTATATAAATCTTATGTGTTTTTATATCTTTCTTTGCTTATTGTAGTTTTTTGTTCTAGGTGGTATAGAAATGTTTTTAATTCTCAACCTGAGTTTTGACATTTTATTTTTTCGCTAATTACTTTGATCAATGATCACAAACAAGCTCATCCAACTCAATTTCATGGTGTGGCTAGGCCATTTGTTAGTACCGGTCCTCCATTTTGTTGTTCTGTCCAAGTTTGCTCCTCTAGACTTGTGATTTTCAATCTCCTTTTCCTTTATTATTCATATATACTATTTGTTTTGTAGGCCCTTTTTTTTTTTGGTGCACTAAATGGAATAATCGTCGAAAAAACAAAATAAAAATAAATGGAATTTCAATACTAAAAATAGAGACATGTCATGAAGACTCTTAACAATTTCTATTTGGGAATAAAATTATTTATTTTTCGAAAATATCATAAAATTTAAAATGTTAAGAAAATCAAAATTAAAGTGTAAATTCTAATGGAGGCCACTTAACTTTAATCGAAGTCTTAAATGGGTAACTCAATTTTAAAAGTGACAATCGAATCATCAAACTTTATCGCTATTTGTTGAGGTCACTATTAGATAGAGTTAGTGCAATTGATAGGGCATACATGTATCTGAAATTATCAGATAAGTTTGACTTTTTAGTTGTCATGATCTAACTCCAAAATGATAAAGATTCTATAACTCGTATTATGATCGTTAATTGAGTGATTGATATATGCACTTGCCCATACCTAAACTCATGGTTTTGGAGCCAAATGATACACAAGGCAACCACGCCTATAGTGGAGCTATTTTATATTTAATTTTTTTAAATGGAAAAAAAAAAAAAAATATATATATATATATATATATATATGGTTTTGGAGCCAAATGATACACAAGGCAACCACGCCTATAGTGGAGCTATTTTATATTTAATTTTTTTAAATGGAAAAAAAAATATATATATATATATATATATGAAGTATCATGATAAAATAAGATTTTTAACTATCACGTACAAGGATTTGACTAGCACAAATAGTGTTATCTGACACATGTACAACACAAGAAAAAATCGACTATCACACATTTGCTACTACAAAAATTAAAACCAAGATCTACTTCAAATTACAAAATATTTACATTACACTTGTTGGGCTATTAGAGTCTGTTGTGACTCGAACCCGGTTCTTTGTGCTCCCATAATTTTCATCTAAAGTCGTTTTATGGAAATGCAATTTATGAAGTGAACTTTACATTGGATGCTGACACTTGGCACATCATAAACCGTTGGAGAAGTCAATTGGCCTTGGTGATATAGATACGATTGGACGTTTCGTTTGGCCTCAGATATTTTTTCTGGCTTTTCATTTTGAGAGGGTTCATCTTCTGTGAGTGGCTAGGGTTTACTGATTTGCCATTATTTTGAACATCTCATTTCAATATGATACTTTGAGAGTTTAGTCTTTAATACAAGTGATTTCTTGTGTGAAATCTGGAATAGTTGTGAGAACTAGGGTTATGGTTTCATGAAGTCAGGTCTGCAGTTTCTTGTGTGATTCGAGTCATATCTGTTGATTCTTTGTGAAGAAATAAGTCTCTTATACTGTATTCTGGTATTAGCTAAACGTTTGTAACCTTCGTTGCCAGTTTAAGGCATTATAGTGCAACTAAACAATATCCGTTCTTGAATAGATACTCAACAGGGGACAAGGTGTTAAAAGGGTCACCGAACCTCTGGGGCTTCGGTCGAAAAATTCCTCTGTGTTTAGTTTTATTTTTCTGCAAGTTTTAATTTTTGTTATTAATTGATCCTTAGTATCTTGTGTTTAATATCATGTTTGGGCTTTTCAGTGGTATCAGAGCACTAAATTGGGGACAAGATACCTTGATCTTGGAAGGAAGGCACTGATTTGTTCTAGATCTAAAAATTTTTGGGACTGCTTTTAAGCATAATAGAGGATATCGAGTTTTTCAACTCGCTGGGTGAGATCTTTCTGAATCTTTTGAAAAATTTATTTTCTAAATTCGATTTCTGGATTTTTCCCTTTGACTTACCATACACTAAAACCCCCTGGAAAATATTCTTTGTCCAAAGGCTCCTACGAGGCCTTGGAAATCTGAGATGAATCCAGTACAGGTGTGTATCTGGAGGGTCTTTGAAGGAGAAGTCACTGAAACATAATTCTGTGATCTCTGATACTGTATTCCTTATATTATTTTTTGACTGCCTGGCCTTCTGTGTTAAAACTTGTGACATTGCTGTAATTGTTATTACACAAAATTTGAAATAAATTGTTCCTTGTATTCTTGATTCATATCTAAGCACTCTGTGTTATATTGATATGGCTACTGCTAAGTTTGAAGTTGCTCAATTTGATGGAAAATGTGATTTTAATATGTGGAGTCAAAAGATGAAAGCCATACTTATGCAAATGAGATGTGCTAAAGGCATTAGATGATAGTTGCCCTCAAGATATGAATCCTGTTAGGAAAATTGAACTTGAAGAAGTTGTCTGGAGTACCATTTTCTTGTATCTTTCTGATAATGTGAAACGAACCATTGGTGAAATCGAAACTGCTTCTGAACTTTGGACCAAACTTGAAACCCAGTATGTTACTAAGACTATCCCAAATAAATGCTATCTATTAAAGCAGCTCTTTTCTTTTAAAATGGACCCTTCAATTGATTTAGATGATAACTTGAATAAGTTTAAAAAGCTGACCCAAGACTTAGCCAACTGTGATGAAAAACTTTCAAAAGATCAGTTGGCTGTAGTTTTGCTAAACTCCATTAGTGATAGCTATAGAGACATTAAGGTTGCTCTTGAATATGGAAGTGATGAACTTACTACTGATGTGATTATAAATGCCTTAAGAAATAAAGCATTGGAAATCAAATCTGAAACTAAGGATAATCACAGTGGTGACACCCTAATGGCAAAAGGAAAATGGTTCAATAAACCAAGTTATCACTCTAAGAACTTTAATGAAAATAAAAACAAATGGAATGAAAAAGCCAAATCCAAGATCAAGGCTAAAGGGGAAAAATGTTTCTACTGTGGGAAACTGGGTCACTTCATTAAAGACTGTCATAAAAAGAAAAATGAGCTGAAAGAAAAGAAAGTTGAGGGTGGGAATGCTGCCTTAGTATTCAAATAAAGATAAAACTGAAGATGGATTGGTCCTTGTTAACGTTGAAAAGAAGCTAAATAATGAATGGATCCTTGACTCTGGGTGTTCCTTCCACATGTGCCCAAACAAGAATGGTTTTCTTGACTTTAAAAAGACAACTGGTGGGTAGGTTATAATGGAAAATAATATGACTTGTAAAATAAGTGGAATAGGAACCATAAAACTGTTGTAAGAAAATGGAAAAGTCCTAAATTTGAAAGGAAGAATGTATGTTCCAGACTTAGAAAGAAATCTGGTGTTTCTAGGAATGCTTGATGATATGGAGTTTGACATTAAAATGGGTTAATGACATATCAAAATTCTTAGGGGAAATGACTTGGTCATTAGTGCCCCTAAGAGACATGGTCTCTATTTTCTTGAAGCAAAACCTTTACTGGGTTTGACTGCTACTGCTTTAACTGATAACTTTACCTTTGCAAAGTTGTGGCATGAAAGCTAGGTCATATTGGCAAGAAAAGTTTAAAAGCTTTACAAAACAAAGGAGTTTTTGGAAATCAAAATCTTGGTGAAATTGGCATTTGTGAAAAATGTGTGATAGGAAAGCAAGTTAAACTTCCTTTCTTACCTAGAATTCATAAGTCCAAACAAATACTTGAATATTTGCATGCCGATTTGTGGGGCCCAGCCTCAGTTACTACCTTGTCTTGTTTTAAATATTACCTTTTAATCATTGATGATTATTAAAAAAAATCTGGATTTTCTTGTTAAAATCAAAAGATGAAACTTTTTCTATTTCAAGGAATGAAAAATTCAGATTGAAAATCAAACTGATAACAAAATTAAGATCCTGAGAACAGACAATGGTTTGGAATTCTGCAATTATGAATTCAATAATTTTTGCAAAGAATGTGGCATAATAAGACATAGAACAGTTACTTATACCCCTCAACAAAATAGTAAAAAGGATGAATAGAACTTTGAAAAATAAAGTGAGATGTATGCTTTTGAGTTCTGGTTTACCTAAACTATTTTGGGGTGAAGCAGTAAAAACTGCTGCATATTTAGTTAATAGAACTCCAACAAGTACTCTGAATTATGATATTCCTGAATCTGTATGGTCTAGAAATCCTGTTGATTATTCACACTTAAAATTTGTTGAATGTGCTGCTTATGCCCATCAGAATATTGGAAAGTTAGAACCTAGATAACTTAAGTGTGTTTTTCTAGGCTATGGTGAAAATGTAAAAGGGTATAGATTATGGCTTTACAATGAAAAGGGCTATAAAGTAATTGTTAGAAGAGATGTAGTTTTCAATGAATCTATTATGTCATGTTTAGAAGGAAAGGAAACTAATCTGACTAAAAAAGATGTTCAGATTGAGGTGGAGAAACTTAATAGTGAAATTGATTCTCATGTTCCTACCTTACCTGAACTTGATCAAAATGAAAATAGCATTATTGCTGAAACTGAAAACAATCAATCATTTGATACAGATGAACAAACTGATTTTGCAAATCTTCTCTTAAGTGAATATCAGTTAACTAGAGATAGGGAGAGAAGGAAATTAGGACACTTGCTAGATTTGATTGTGATGATTTTGTTTCACTGTTTACCTATCAAGAACAATTTGAAAATGAACCAAGCTCCTATGATGATGCCATTAATTGCAAAGATGCTAAAAATTGGATAGCATCTATGAATGATGAAATGTCATCTCTTCTTAAGAATAATACTTGGGAATTGGTAAAGAGACCTAAGAATCAAAAGTTGATCGATTGTAAATAGATTTACAAGATAAAGGAAGGAGAGGGAGGAAACAAAAGTGTAAGATATAAAGCAAGATTAGTTGCAAAGGATTTTACACAGAAAGATGGTGTAGATTACAATGAAATCTTTTCCCCTGTTGTTAAGTACACCACAATCAGATGTATTCTTGCCATTGTTGTTCAGTTTAAATGGAAACTGGATCAATTAGATGTTAAAACTGCCCTCTTGTATGGTGACTTAGATGAAAAAATTTATATGAAATGTTGCAGAAGCTCTCTTGAAAGATCTTCAAACGGTGATTTTCCAGGCTCAGTCCAACGTACCTTTCTCTACCAACAACCAATTCAACCGGTTTCAAACCACAACCAATTGATTCACCTCGGTTGCTCTTCACTCTTGCCCACGCAGGACAAGAAAGGATGATGATTTGTGGCCACAAAGGCTAGGAGAAGACACCACAAAGGTATACTATGAAGGAACCACCAATTACACAAAGTAAACAGGTGTTTTGGACACTTCTAGGGGCTGTTTTTTCACTCACCAAGAGGGCAGCCAGGATTCTCCATTTTCTCACACAAAGTTTGACAAAACGTCATATGAAAGTGGCTAGGGTTATAGCCAAATATATACTCTAGGGTTAGACTTTAAATTGGGCCAATAAAGGGGTAAACGGGTCAAGATTCAAGCCATCCATAAAGAATACAATTGGGCCGGGTGTAGCTCATGAATTTGGTTGTTGGACTTATTTCATTCATCGGCCTATACCTATGAAATAATATTAAACCACGTTAACATCATAGCCCGGGATTTATTGGGTATCAAAAACCCAACAAATCTTCACCTTGATGCCCAATAAATCTGCAAGCAATCAAAACACACAGTTAACACTTGCATAATCAAGGTAGCCAATAAAATTGGATCACAGACCTTACCTCGCGTTTCCAACTTGAAACACATATCATACCTGCTCCATGTACTCACTGGGGCTAAGGTCAAAAACACCCAAGTAGAAGCAAATATGTAACAGTAAACAATCTAGAGCAAATACACATGCGATGACGATATACTATAGGATAACACACACAAATCTTTTCAGAAACACGTTCACATAGAACCATAGATTAACACCAAGTCAATCAAACCACGGTTAACCACATATGCAACACATGCATAAATGACCCTAAGAAAAGATCTCACCACACTTATCCTATCACATTCCGTGTTGCTCACACCTCGAGAACACATATCTCTTCTCATCGCCCACCAGGCTCACTAGACAGATCACTCAACTCATATCTAACTGGTAAGTCACAATAGATCCTAAATCCACGGGATCCTAAATCCACGGGATAATCCTTTATCTCCACATCACTTCTCTCAACCTACGTGGATAATGGGTCTCCACCTAACAGAAGTGATAGAAGTGTCTCTCTTACACTCCACCTGATCAGGGTCTCTTTCCAGATAAAGGATCCTAGACATTTGATCACATCTCCACTCGTGATCCAAATGTCACACTCCACATCCCCGGTACAAACCACCATATACCCCTAGACATCTATACTCCACCTTACCAAAAGACACACAACACACTGTTAATGCATCTCAAACTCACTATGGCAAATTAACACCTTTCGGTGACCACAAAGGTTACTCCAATCACCAAAGCTCCAAAAAATCCACAAAGAAAATGGCGAAGGTGGCACTCACAAAGAGAAATCGAAGAAAGAGTCGGTTACTTCACAACACTCACAAAGGAGGCTCACAAAGATAAAGAAAGTAACTTTAACATGGCTGCCTCACATAATTTCAAAAATCACACAGGCTCACAAAGATAAAGGAGGGAAACGGCTGCCCAACTTTCTTCTCACTACCACACTCTCCCACCATTCACAGAGCAAATAGAGTACGCCACAAAACTTAACCCACTATGTATGACAACATATTACACAAAGTAATAAGTCATTCTAATTCATGCAATTACACACATCAAATATATTGAATGTGTAAAATCAACATTGCAACAGAATTAAGTGACCACATACATGCAGAAAGGATTACACACAGATGCAATGTAAGAACCAGGTTTATTCTCTCAATAAACCTCACTAAGATCACTACTCGACCCTAAAGTCACATTCCCCTTGTCTCTATCCTCATCTTACCTTTTATTATCAACTTAGGACAATCTCTTTCAACTATGCCCAAATTTTACCACAATTAAAATATATTTTATTTTTCGCATTTGTCTTAGACCTACATTTGCCACCAATGCCAAATAATGACCACAAGCAAAGTATGAACATAATTCACATAAAATAATCCAGTAAACTTTCCTAAGGCCACATGCAATTCTAATAATGTAGAAAAATTGATAGAAAATTCACAAAGAATTTAAGGCAAATAATTAACAAATAATTTCGAGGTCTAGCAACAGGCAATGATTACCCTTTCATGGTAACCCCAAACCTAATGTCACCCCACACGATGACCTCTAATGTAAAAAATAAATTACTCTACACATTTATTTCAATTGCAATAATAAAAAGCAAGGAACACGATACTGAGCGGACCACGTCTGAAGGTCCGTAAATATTGAGACATGCGAATTCACCACTTTAGGATTACCACTATTCATCCTAAAGTCTCTGGAAACTGTAGCAACCAAAAAATCACGATCGAGTCCCGAACGCCCGAAGAACAATGCTGTCCAGATTCTACTGCGTACCCTGAAACAAAAAACTTCCAACACGAAAAATGTCAGAAATGATATGAGGAACAAACTGACTGAAGAGACCATCGCCAAACAACGCTCCACGCGCCCTCAAACGCGTCTCCTTCCCTCTGCGCGTGGGTCTCACGCGCCACCACACGCGTCGTCGTCAACTGACACGCACCAGCCTACAGTGTTCGCCTCCTCATGCACGTCAAGCTAGTGGTCTCCGTTTCCCCAAACCCCTTCTGGATTGATCAAAAAACACGAAAAATGGAGACTGATTTTAACAGTTTTTAGACAGCTTCTTCGATCTGATTTCTGCTGCGTTTCTGCCGATTTTCTGGACGATTTCTGGTAGATTTCAAGAGCCAAAACCTTTACCTTGAAGCTCTGATACCAAATTGTTGCGAAAGCTCTCTTGAAAGATCTTCAAACGGTGGTTTTTCAGGCTCAGTCCAACGTACCTTTCTCTATCAACAACCAATCCAACCGGCTCCAAACCACAACCAATTGATTCACCTCGGTTGCTCTTCACTCTTGCCCACGCAGGACAAGAAATGATGATGATTTGTGGCCACAAAGGCTATGAGAAGACACCACAAAGGTATACTATGAAGGAACCACCAATTACACAAAGTAAACAGGTGTTTTGGACACTTCTAGGGGCTGTTTTTTCACTCACCAAGAGGGCAGCCGGGATTCTCCATTTTCTCACACAAAGTCTGACAAAACATCATATGAAAGTGGCTAGGGTTATAGCCAAATATATACTCTAGGGTTAGGCTTTAAGTTGGGCCAATAAAGGGGTAAACGGGCCAAGATTCAAGCCATCCATAAAGAATACAATTGGGCCGAGTGTAGCTCATGGACTTGGTTGTTGGACTTATTTCATTCATCGGCCTATGCCTATGAAATAATATTAACCCACGTTAACATCATAACCCGAGATTTATTGGGTATCAAAAACCCAACATGAAACAATCCGTTGGCTTTATAAAAGGTGATTCCGAAAAAGTTGTATGTTTTTTAAAGAAATCTTTGTATGGTTTAAAACAAGCCCCACGGCAATGGTACAAAAGATTTAACACATTTGTATAAAACTTGATTTTAAAAGAAGCAATTATGACATATGCCTATACTGTAGAGGTAATGGAGGTAAAAACTCTTTATACTTAGTACTCTATGTAGATAATATGTTACTTGCCAGCTGTGATAAATCTGAGATTGAGTTTATTAGACAGAAACTTAAATCTGAATTTGATATGAAGGATTTAGGAGCTGCCAAAAAGATTCTTAGTATACAGATTTTTAAAGATAAAGAAAAAGATATATTGTTCTTAAATCAAAATGATTATGTGAATAAAATTTCAAGAAGGTTTAATATGCTCGATTGTAAATCTTTTACTTTACCTTTAGCAAATCATTTCAAGCTTTCTTCTGATTTTTGCCCTAAAACCGCTGAAGAATATGATAGAATGTCAAATGTACCTTATGCTAATATGATTGGATCTGTGATGTATTTGATGGTATGCACAAGACCTGATCTTGCATTCAGTATTAGTATACTTAGCAGATTTATGAGTAATCGTGGGGAAGAACATTGGAATGCTTTGAAATGGCTTTTAAGATACTTGAAAGGGACATCTAACTATGGTCTCATGTTTAAGTTAAATAAAGAAGATGTAACTTTAAAGGGATTTACTAATTAAGATTTTGTTAGAAATAGAGAATAGGAAATCAACTTCATCCTATTTATTTACCTTATGTGGTACTTTGATTAGTTGGAAATCTCAACTTCAAAAGA
>NW_019229387.1:256564-262251 GCF_002742605.1 Olea europaea var. sylvestris
GATAAAATTTCAAAAGGAATTTTGAAAATTGGGAAGGTTGCTACTCAGGTTAATCCTTCTGATATGTGGACCAAGATAATACCTTTAAGCAAGACTGTCTAAAGATATTATCTATTGATACAATATAATTTTGTTTCAGGTACTTTTGGAGCGCATGAAATAACGGAATGGATATGCTCCTGGTTGCACTATGACCTGAAAACTATGGAAGCAAGGTGGAGATTGTTGTGGCTAGAACCCGGTTCTTTGTGCTCCCATAATTTTCAACTAAAGTCGTTTTATGGAAATGCGATTTATGAAGTGAACTTTACACTGGATGCTGACACTTGGCACATCATAAATCGTTGGATAAGTCAATTGGCCTTGGTGATATATATACGCTTGGACGTTTCATTTGGCCTCAGATAATTTTTTCTGGCTTTTCATTTCGAGAGGGTTCATCTTCTGTGAGTGGCTAGGGTTTACTGATTCGCCATTATTTTGAACATCTCATTTCGATATGATACTTAGAGAGTTTAGTCTTGAATACAAGTGATTTCTTGTGTGAAATCTGGAATAGTTGTGAGAACTAGGGTTCTAGATTCGTGAGGTTAGATCTACAGTTTCTTGTGTGATTCGAGTCAGATCTGTTGATTCTTTGTGAAGAGATAAGTCTCTTATGCTGTATTCTGGTACTGGCTAAACGTTTGTAACCTTCATTGCCAGTTTACGGCATTATAGTGCAACCGAGCAATATTCGTTCTTGAATGGATGCTCAACAGAGGACTAGGTGTTAAATGGGTCACCGAACCTCCGGGGGTTTCGGCCGAAAAATTCTTCTGTGTTCAGTTTTATTTTTCTGCAAGTTTTAATTTCTGTTATTAATCGATCCTTAGTATCTTGTGTTTAGTATCGTGTTTGGGCTTTTCAAAGTCGTTACTTGTCAAGATTTTAACATTCTCCACGGAAGAAAAATGATAAAATAAAAATAGAAGAGGATGTGTGTTAATTTTCTCCCACAAGGCCAAAAAAGAAAAAGAAAAAAAAATACGGCTACACCATTGCATGGGAATTGGGATATTTGGTGCCGTTGGACAATTAATTTATAAATTCAGTAAAAGTTAAATATTATTTTCAACTATATATTTAACTATCTCATTTATTATTTACACATTTTACAAAACTCACTAATATTATTTCTTTATAATAATTTATAAATTTGTCAAACAGAGGCTTGGTCTTTAATTTTCATAGTTAACGGAGGTAAGGTGTTATAGTCCACAAGTTCATAGTGTTGCGGTTTGGTTTAAATAATAAACCTACCCTCTGCATAGAGTGTATGTACATTTTATATATCGTTATTTAAATATGCACTTTAAAAATTTTAAATTTGTCAACACAAATAGTAAATATACCAAAATATTCATAATAAAAACTAACAAATCTCACCACCTACAATTTTTTCTCGTTCGTCTCTCCCTCCATTAGTTTAACATCCACTCGAGTTTCTCTGTGCATCATTTACATAATTTTATCCTAAAATCAGATTTTGTAGCCCAAAAAAGACAACAGTTAGAAAGTTATGAACATGATTACTATGGTCAGATTATTTATATTTATATATTCTTATCTTCCATGAAGCGTTATCGCAAAAAATAAATAAATAAAATAAAATAATTGCTCCAAATAGATTGCAATAAAATTATGCAAAGTGATCTTAACAAATTTTTAAATAAAAAAATTATCACAATTAAAATTAATAAGAAATTAATTTTTAACTAAAAATAAAAGGTAATACCAAAAATGATTTTAGTCGATTGTTTCTTTATATTCATTGAACAGGAAAATCACTCCAAATAGATTTGTTGTTGAATTTTGAAAACTTTGTAAGAGGGTTGGACATGATCCGTTTTGATTCTAAAGAAAACAAAACCAAATCAAAATTTTCGGGTAATTTGTAAGTGATATCGTCATGTCTAAGTTTAATTATGGAACCTGTTCGATTCGATTCAATTCGATTCCATACCATATTTAATTTTTTTAGCATTTAAAACAGCACTATATTAAATCAACTAATGAATTACAATAAAGAAGATAATAATGAGTTCCACTCAAAAAGATCTAGGATTATTCAGTGTAGTAAGAATTACAATAATAAAATCATAAAAATGATATCAAACTTTTCAAAATTAGTATTCGATATGGAGGCTTACTAAGTAAAGATGAAAATATTCAATTAAAAAAAGGGAGTAAATAAAGAACACGAAAACATCGACAAGGAAGATAGCTACTGAGAGAAAGGAAAACATACAAATGAGCGAGCTCACAATAAACATCGTAAACACTAGTTATAAATTATAATGTTTATACATTGAACATGAAAATCGTTAGAAAGGAATTAGAAGAAGCTTACCTCGATCAAAGTGAAGGAAATTCAACGGATATGATCAAAAGAAAAAAAAAATAGAAAAATGGTAAGATGAATAGAGGCGCAGCTGCTCCACTTTGTGCAAATTTGTCATATCTCCTCTTTGAGGCGATTAAGTGGACCAAATCCTTTGCCACTTCAAATGGATCTCTAGAATCAGAAGCAATTGGGGTTCGACTGCCTGACGTCATGTGCAAGCTTTTAATTTGAAACATCGAGTCATGTGAGATTTGATTGATATAACATTTTCTATAAAGATGTTTGGGAGTTAAATCTCCTCTTGTCTTGTCTAGGAAAACGTGTGGGATGTCACTGACTTATGATGGTGGTGATGCGAAGTCATGATATTTGACTTGTAAGCCATTAGGATGAGTCATATGTCGAACATTTAGAATACCTAAATTTTATTCCTTTGCCTATAAATACTCACACTTAAAAACATAATTAACCCTCATTTGTTAAAATATATTTTAGTTCATTTATAATAACACATAATATTGGACCCACAATTTTTATCAATTTTTCAATTATACATTTCATCAATTCTAATTGATATCCAGTAAAAATATAATTTTTATCAAAACAAAACAAGAGCTTTGTGTCATTTGAAGGAAGTTGAAAAGTGTTATTCCTCACCTAAGAAAATAAACTATATTCCTCACCTAAGAAAATAAACTATATTCCTCACCTAAGAAAATAAACTATATTCCTCACCTAAGAAAATAAACTATATTCCTCACCTAAGAAAATAAACTATATTCCTCACCTAAGAAAATAAACTATATTCCTCACCTAAGAAAATAAACTATATTCCTGTATTCTCCTTTTTTGAACCATAAAACTGTTGTTAGAAAATGGTAATGTCCTAAATTTGAAAGGAACCAAGTATGTTCCAGACTTAAAAAAAAATTTGGTGTTTCTAGGAATGCTTGATGATATGGAGTTTGACATTAAAATGGGTCAAGGACATATGAAAATTCTTAAGGGAAATGACTTGGTCATTAGTGCCCCTAAGAGGCATGGTCTCTATTTTCTTGAAGCAAAACCTTTATTTGGTTCGACTGCTACTACTTTAACTGATAACTTTACCTTTGCAAAGTTGTGGCATGAAATGTTAGGTCATATTAGCAAGAAAAGTTTAAAAGCCTTACAAAACAAAGAAGTTTTTGGAAATCAAAATCTTGGTGAAATTGGCATTTATGAAAAATGTGTGATAGGAAAACAAGTTAAACTTCCTTTCTTACCTGGAATTCATAAGTCTAAACAAATACTTGAGTATTTGCATGCTGATTTGTGGGGCCCAGCCTCAGTGACTACTTTGTCTGGCTTTAAACATTATCTTTTAATCATTGATGATTATTCAAAGAAATTCTGGATTTTCTTGTTAAAATCAAAAGATGAAACTTTTTCTATCTTCAAAGAATGGAAAATTCATATTGAAAATCAAACTGATAATAAAATAAAGATTCTGAGAACAGACAATGGTTTGAAATTTTGCAATTATGAATTCAATAATTTTTGCAAAGAATGTGGCATAGTAAGACATAGAACAGTTACTTATACCCCTCAACAAAATGGTATAGCTGAAAGGATGAATAGAACCTTGTTGAATAAAGTGAGATGTATGCTTCTGAGTTCTGGTCTACCTAAACTATTTTGGGGTAAAGTAGTAAAAACTGCTGCATATTTAGCCCTTGTTTGAGCTCCATTTTTGCCAAGAAAATGCATTTTTGAATAGTGTAATGATGTGAAATGTGTGGTTAAAAAATAAGAAAAATTTTTAGATTTTCGTGTAATATTATTTTATTAAAGAATGTGTGGTTGAAATATTGTCAAAACACTGTTTAAAAATGTATTTTTTCAAAAAAATGGGGCTCAAACAAGGGCTTAGTTAATAGAATTCCAACAAGTGCTCTGAATTATGATATTTATGAATCTGTATGGTCTAGAAATCCTGTTGATTATTCACATTTAAATTTTTTTTGTATGTGCTGTATATGCCCATCAAAATATTGGAAAATTGGAACCTATATCTCTTAAGTGTGTTTTTCTAGGCTATGGTGAAAATGTAAAAGTGTACAGATTATGGCTTTGCAATGAAAAGGGCTATAAATTAATTGTTAGAAGAGATGTAGTTTTTAATGAATCTATTATGCCATGTTTAGAAGGAAAGGAGAATAATCTAACTGAAAAGGATGTTCAGATTGAGGTGGAGATACTTCATAGTGAAACTGATTCTCATATTCCTACCTTAACTGAACTTGATCAAAATGAAAATAGCATCACAGCTAAAATTGAAAACAATCAATCATCTGATATTGATGAACAAACTGATTTTGCAAATCCTCCCCTAAATGAATATCAGTTAACTAGAGATAAAGAGACAAGGCAAATTAGAATACCTACTAGATTTGATTGTGATGATTTTGTTTCACTGTTTACCTATCAAGAACAATTTGAAAATGAACCAAGCTCTTATGATGATGCCATTAATTGCAAAGATGCTAAAAATTGGATAGCAGCAATGAATGATGAAATTTCATTTCTTTTTAAGAATAATACTTGGGAATTGGTAAAGAGACCTAAGAATCAAAAGTTGATCAAATGTAAATGGATTTACAAGATAAAAGAAGGAGAGGGAGGAAACAAAAGTGTAAGATACAAAGCAAGATTAGTTGTTAAGGGTTTTACACAGAAAGATGGTGTAGATTACAATGAAATCTTTTCCCTTATTATTAAGTACACCACAATCAGATGTATTCTTGCCCTTATTGTTCAGTTTAAGTGGGAACTGGATCAATTAGATGTTAAAACTGCTTTCTTGTATGGTGACTTAGATGAAAAAATTTATACGAAACAACTTGTTGATTTTATAAAAGGTGATTCTGAAAAAGTTGTATGTCTTTTAAAGAAATCTTTGCATGTTTAAAATAAGCCCCACAGCAACGGTACAAAAGATTTGACACCTTTGTACTAAAACTTGGCTTTCAAAAAAGCAACTATGACATATGCCTTTGCAGCAGAGGTAATGGAGGTAAAAACTCTTTATACTTAGTACTTTATGTAGATGATATGTTACTTGCCAGCCGTGATAAGTCTAAGATTGAGTTTATTAAACAGAAACTTAAATCTGAAGTTGATATGAAGGATTTAGGAGTTGCCAAAAAGATTCTCGGTATGTAGATTTTTAGAGATAAAAAAAAATATATTGTTCTTAAATCAACATGATTGTGTGAATAAAATTTTAAAAAGGTTTAATATGCTTGATTGTAAATCTGTT
>NW_019229388.1:0-3497 GCF_002742605.1 Olea europaea var. sylvestris
GTCCCCGGCGCGATTTTTGTTTCCGATCAGCCTGTCAAATTTTAGCCCATTCCGAAACCGTCGCTAAAAATGACGAAATTGCCTACGGCGCTATTTTTGTTCCCGACCACCCAGTAAAATTTTAGGCCATTTCGACGCCGTCGCGAAAAATGACGAAAGTGCCCCTGGCGCGATTTTTGATTCTTATCAGCCGGTCAAATTTTAGCCCATTCCGACACCGTCGCGAAAAATGACGAAGTTGCCCCGGCGCGATTTTGGTTTCCTATCAGCCCGCCAAATTTTAGCCCATTTCGACACCGTCGCGAAAAATTACGAAATTGCCCCCGACGCGATTCTCGTTTCCGATCAACCTATCAAATTTTAGCCCATTTCGACGCCGTCGCGAAAAATGACGAAAGTGCCCCTGGCGCGATTTTTGTTTCCGATCAGCCGGTCAAATTTTAGCCCATTCCGACCCCGTCGCGAAAAATGACGAAGTTGCCCCGGCGCGATTTTGGTTTCCTATCAGCCCGCCAAATTTTAGCCCATTTCGACACCGTCGCGAAAAATGACGAAGTTGCCCCGGCGCGATTTTGGTTTCCTATCAGCCCGCCAAATTTTAGCCCATTTCGACACCGTCGCGAAAAATGACGAAGTTGCCCCGGCGCGATTTTGGTTTCCTATCAGCCCGCCAAATTTTAGCCCATTTCGACACCGTCGCGAAAAATGACGAAGTTGCCCCGGCGCGATTTTGGTTTCCTATCAGCCCGCCAAATTTTAGCCCATTTCGACACCGTCGCGAAAAATGACGAAATTGCCCCCGGCTCGATTTTGGTTTCCGATCAGCCCGTAAAATTTTAGCCCATTTCGACACCGTCGCTAAAAATTACGAAATTGCCCCCGACGCGATTCTCGTTTCCGATCAACCTATCAAATTTTAGCCCATTTCGACCCCGTCGCGAAAAATGACGAAATTGCCCTCGGAGCGATTTTTGTTTCCGATCAGGCTATCATATTTTAGACCATTTTAATGCCGTCGCGAAAAATGACGAAATTGTCCCTAGCGCGATTTTTTTTCCGATCAGCCGGTAAAATTTTTGCCCATTTCGACACCGTCGCGAAAAATGACGAAATTGCCCCGGCGCGATTTTTGTTTCCGATCAGCCGGTCAAATTTTAGCCCATTCCGACACCGTCGCGAAAAATGACGAAATTGCCCCCGGCGCGATGTTTGTTTCCGATAAACCCGTCAAATTTTAGCCCATTTCGACACCGTCGCGAAAAATGACGAAATTGCCCACGGCGCGATTTTTGTTTCCGATAAACCTGTCAAATTTTTGCCCATTTCGACACCGTCGTAAAAAATGACGAAATTGCCCACGGCGCGTTTTTGTTCCCGATCACCCCGTTAAATTTTAGGCCATTTCGACGCCGTCGCGAAAAATAAAGAAATTGCCCCCGGCGCGGTTTTTGTTTCCGATCGGCCTATCAAATTTTTGCCCATTTCGACGCCGTCGCGAAAAATGACGAAATTGCCCCCACGCGATTTTTGTTTCCGATCAGCCTGTCAAATTTTCACCCATTTCGACAACGTCGCGAAAAATGACGAAATTGCCCCCGGCGAGATTTTTGTTTCCGATCAACCTATCACATTTTAGCCCATTTCGACACCGTCGCGAAAAATGACAAAATCGCCCGTGGCGCGATTTTTGTTTCCGATCAGGCTGTAAAATTTTAGCCCATTCAGACAGTGTCGCGAGAAATGACGAAATTGCCCCCGGCGCGATTTTTGTTTCCGATCAACCAGTCAAATTTTATCCCATTTCGACGCCGTCGCGAAAAATGATGTAATCGCCCCAAGCGCAATTTTTGTTTCCGATAAACCTGTCAAATTTTAGCCCATTTCGACACCGTCGCGAAAAATGACGAAATTGCCCCCGTCGCGATTTTTGTTTCCGATCAGTCTGTGAAATTTTAGCCCATTCCGACACCGTCACGACAAATGACGAAATTGCCCCCGGCGCGATTTTCGTTTCCAATCAACCTATCAAATTTTAGCCCATTTCGATACCGTCGCGAAAAATGACGAAATTGCCCCGAGCGCGATATTTGTTTCCGATAAACCAGTTAAATTTTTTCCCATTTCGACACCGTCGTGAAAAATGACGAAATTGCCCCCGGAACGATTTTTGCTTTCGATCAGGCTGTCATATTTTAGCCCATTTCAACACCGTCGCTGAAAATGACGAAATTGCCCACGGCGCGATTTTTATTTCCGATAGGCCTGTCAAATTTTGGCCCATTCCGACACCGTCACGGAAAATGACGAAATTGCGCCTGGCGAGATTTTTGTTTCCGATCAACCTATCAAATTTTAGCCCATTTCGACCCCGTCGCGAAAAATGACGAAATTGCCCTCTGCGTGATTTTTGTTTCCGATCAGGCAGTCATATTTTAGACCATTTCAACGCCATTGCGAAAAATGACGAAATTGTCCCTGGCGCGATTTTTGTTTCCGATCAGCCTGTCAAATTTTTGCCCATTTCGACGCCGTCGCGAAAAATGACGAAATAGCCCCCGGCGCGATTTTTGTTTCCGATCAGTCGGTCAAATTTAAGCCCATTCCGACACCGTCGCGAAAAATGACGAAATTGCTCCCGGCACGATTTCTGTTTCCGATCAGGCTGTCATATTTTAGCGCATTTCAACACCGTCGCGAAAAATGACGAAATTGCCCCCGGTGCGATTTTTTTTTCGGATAAACCTGTCAAATTTTAGCCCATTTCGACACCGTCGCGAAAAATGACGAAATTACCCCGGCGTGATTTTTATTTTCGATAAACCTGCCAAATTTTAGCCCATTCAGACACCATCGCGGAAAATGACGAAATTGCACCCGGCGAGATTTTTGTTTCCGATCAACTTGTCAAATTTTAGCCCATTTCGACACCGTCGCGAAAAATGATGAAATTGCCCCCGGCGCGATTTTTGTTTCCGATCAGCCTGTCAAATTTTAGCCCATTTCGACACCGTCGCGAAAAATGATGAAATTGCCCCCGGCGCGATTTTTGTTTCCGATCAGCCTGTCAAATTTTAGCCCATTTCGACACCGTCGCGAAAAATGA
The DNA here is from genome assembly GCF_002742605.1 of Olea europaea var. sylvestris. Taxonomy (NCBI): domain Eukaryota; kingdom Viridiplantae; phylum Streptophyta; class Magnoliopsida; order Lamiales; family Oleaceae; genus Olea; species Olea europaea. The sequence goes on from NW_019229388.1 coordinate 3,104, forward strand.
CGAAATCGCCCTCGGCGCGATTTTGGTTTCCGATCAGCCCGTCAAATTTTAGCCCATTTCGACACCGTCGCGAAAAATTACGAAGTTGCCCCCGACGCTATTTTCGTTTCCGATCAACCTATCAAATTTTAGCCCATTTCGAACCCGTCGCGAAAAATGACGAAATTGCTCTCGGCACGATTTTTGTTTCCGATCAGGCTGTCATATTTTAGACCATTTAAACGCCGTCGCGAAAAATGACGAAATTATCCTTGGCGAGATTTTTTTTCCGATCAGCCTGTCAAATTTTTGCCCATTTCGACGCCGTCGCAAAAAATGACGAAATTGCCCCCGGCGCAATTTTTGTTTCCGATCAGCCGGTCAAATTTTAGCCCATTCCGACACCGTCACGAAA
>NW_019229389.1:0-3496 GCF_002742605.1 Olea europaea var. sylvestris
CCCTTCTCCTTCACTCGTCCATTTCCATTCCCATTGACCATTTTCTTTCCTTTGAAATTCGCCGAAATAACAGATTGGGACACGCTTTTGCCATATCTGCATTACGAATTAAAAATATCAGAATAAATTATCAGAAAAAAATTATCAGAATCGAGGGACGGGGGAGTCTGCAAACGGACGGTCTGGACAATCCGGACCGTCGGCAACGGGCGGTCCGGACCGTCGTTAAATTCGTCGTTCCGACGTCTGATCGGTGCCGGCCTGAACTTTGACTCTAATATTATTTTTTCTACCATTTAAAAAAAATATACGACTTCAATAAAAATAAAATTAAATACTACGAAAAGATACTTACCGAATTGAAGTGCTGAAATTTAACTAAATTTTTCTGTTGAGGTTGATAACTGATAAGTTTATGAAATTTTGAGGTTGAAGTGGATGAAAAATGGAAGAGTTTTTATCGTGTTAGAGTAAACTGATGAAAAGACTGACTTCGTTTTCAAATTTCAATTGAGCCTTGTTTGGATTTTTATTTGTAACTTAAGGATATTTTTGTCTTTTTACCATATTTCTATTTTTGTAATTATATAACTCATTTAAGGGCGTTTTAGTCTTTTACACAAGAAATGGCTATTGTGGTGAATGTTAGATTTTTATGGTTAAAATGGAAAATGGTTGGTTTGACAAAGCTATACTTAAAAGTACCCCGTGATGAAATGGCAATTTGGCCTCCCAATAAGTGCTATGAGAATTGGTTTTCTTGGGATTGTGATGAGATTTCTGGAAAAATAAGGTGGATAGTAGAGAGAACGGGGTTTTGCAAAAAAAAAAATAAGAACAAGAATAAGAAGAAAGCAGCGAAAGCAAAGGAGTTAGGATCAGATGTAGTTGGGTTGCCAGCAACCTAGATGGAGACTCAAGAGTTTAGGGATATGATGGAGCGCATGGACGAGGCGAATTTTGCTCTAAATGAGTTGAGACTATTTTATCCTTGGTATTTGAAAGAAAACTGGATTTTTGTATTGAATTAACGGAGCAAGTGACGATTGGTGGACGGAAGGACGTTATTCACAAAGAAGGGTAGAAATAAGAGCAAATTGCCAAAAAATGAAAGATACGAGCATTTTCCAAAATTAACTTGAAAACTAGGGACATTTTGTGCTAATTACCTTGTTATTTTATAGCTTTTAATTGAGAAATAGATGAAAATAATGAATTTTGAAATAAAATATGAAAATAAAGATAAAAATGTCAAAAATGAAAGATAAAGACGTTTTGCACAATAATATTGAAAGATAAGGACGTTTTGTACTAATTACCCTAATCTAAAATACACATTAGGCCCCATTTTTTAAAATTAAAATGGATGTAATAGTATTTTTTTTAAAAATGAGTGGTTAAAAAAAGGAAAAAAATTTTGATTTACGATTAACATTATTTAATGAAAGATTGTGTGATCGAAAATAGGAAAGAGAAAAATGAAATTTAATTTAATGGGCCCAAACGATGGCTAGGTAGGAACCCGAATACTAGGGCTTTTCCGGTCGTAATTTTGAGATTTGATTTTTTGCCAGTTGAAGAGAAAAATAGGTCCTAACTATGAGATAATAAGTCAAAAATGACGACTTGAATAATGAAATAACGGTCAAAAAATTGATTTTTTTTTATAAAAATTCAATACCAAACATGCACTAGAATGAGACAATGGCATTTCAAAAAAGGTTTTTTAAAAAAAAAAAAAATCCAACAATACGCGACTCCCTAAATAGACAACTGGCAAATATTATTTAGGTCCCATTTGAGCCTCATTTATTTGAAATAATGTATTATGGAATAGTGATGGATAGAGAACGTGTGGTTAAAAAAATAAGGAAAAATTTTTAATTTGCGTGTAACATTTTTTTAATAAAGAGTGGTATAAAATAAATACTGTTGAAAAAAAATAATGATAAAAAATGAAAAAGAAATAGGGCTCAAACAGGAGAGAATCTTAAGTGGGGATGGTGCACCCGCCCAATGTCGAGACGCCACCTTGGCAAGTGACCCACACACCTCGGGTGTGTGGTGGCTCGACCTAATAGGGTGGTCACACCGCCACAATGATCGAGTGACATTGCTTCTTTGGCCCGAACCGAGAAATCCCTTAGATATGATTCAAAACGAATTTTCATCCATAATTAAATGTTAAATGAATCAAGAAAAAAATAAAGGGCATTTATAACACGACCCAAATAGGCCTCGCTCACTAGTATCTGAGCAATTCTTCCGATCAACAATTCTATAAGCTTGGGTTTGTGATGCTGACATAAAAACATCTCTTTCCATGTCTTCAGATACAACCCATAAGGGTTAAGGGGCTCTTATTATCCTTATAAATTAGATAAATTAGATGGATGCTGAGGAAGACCAGACCTTTTTTTTATAACACCCTTTGTTACGCTCCGATTATACACGCCTCGGATACCGAAGTGTCATCTCACCTCCGAGGCCGAGATCAGGTGGACCCCCACAGCACCATTTATTCCGACCTGAAAAGGACCCTTCCGTAGCTTCTCCGAAGTAATATAGCAATTCCTACTACTGATCTGTCGAAGCATCTCACCTCCGAGGTCGAGATCAAGTGGACCCCGATTAGAAGATCCGTCGCCAATTTGAGAGTTGTCCTACACCTAAGGCTTAAATTGATTTGACGTCTCCATGAGGCTAGTTGATGTGACTTATCAACTTTATGTCAATTCAACTCAGAGAAAACAAATTGTCCGCCCACTCTACAAACGCGGCTGATTGACGCCTATGAGCAGACGCTTTATACCGTCAGATGTATACACGCGTTCCACATCCAACGGTTCATACCACCTATAAATACCCAAGGTTTGATAAGAGGCAAAGGTAATGAAAATCTTAATACACAGCACTCCATAACAAGTTTATATATTCTCCTCCCCCTTTATTGATTGATTTGCATACCCCCTGGGTACTGTTCCGATCACCCAAACCTGACTTGACCGTCGGAGTGCATACGGCTGCCACCACCCCCGTTGGTTCCGGCCGTGTGCGCCTGACCATTTGCTGATTGTGCGCAGGGAGAAATACGTGGAGTAGCTTTCAGTTGGCCACGTGAAAGGACCAATTTCCGAGGTCAACACCCTTGATTGTGAAATATCGATTGCTTGACGACTCCTATAAATCGCGTGAAAGTACGATACTCCAAATTCGAGGGTATGAGTAAAGGATCTATGACTGAAGATAGAAGTAGATTTCTAATCGTAACTAAATCTTCCATTTTTCATTTTTAGAAAAAAAAATCGAAGCAAAATAGCTAACTTCCTTTCGTAGTACCCTACCCCCAGGAGAATTCGAATCCGCGCTGCTCCTTGATGAATCCTCTTTTCGACCCTGACTCTCCCACTCCAGTCGTTGCTTTTCGTTCTGATGCTTCGAAAGTGGCTGCTTCAGCTTCAGCCACTCAAAGTTTCGGTATTCCACTCCTCAAACA
>NW_019229390.1:0-3495 GCF_002742605.1 Olea europaea var. sylvestris
TTATCTTTTTTAAATAGAAGTATGAGATAGTCTGTAAAAGACGAAAAACACTCTACTGATTGGATTGATTAGAACCAAAAGGCAAACATACCATATATCAGACATGCTCAATTGACTAATATGCAAATGAGGCATTTAATTTTATGTCCTACATTCAATGTATGTTACTATCTTGATCTATCTAAAACAGTACTTGCAATACTGTGAAGAAGTTCAATTATTGGGAAAATGTTAATAATGTAATAATTTGTCAACAGTCATGTTTGGTTGTGAAAGTAAAATTTTATTTTAAACTTTTTCCTCTAGTGTTAGAAAGTACCTTTTTTTTTCTCCAGCATGTAAAATTACTCTAATATCCTGACTGATTTAATAATATCACGAAATAAAATATCTAAAATAGTGTTTTTAAAGAGAATTAAGAGCAGGGTGACTGAACAAAATCTGTTAACTTTAGTAATTATTTATGTATTAGTAAATTTACTATAATTAATTAAGTAATTTATTATTAAATATTAGTATGTTTATAATGTATATCAAAAACTCACGAAATTGAAAATATCTACTATAAAAAATCATTTAATTATAAAATAATATACTAAAATTTTAAATAATTCTTATTTGATGAAGTATACTTTTGTACAGTTTCAATGAAATAATAATTGTGTTGCTCTATTAAATAAAATAATTGCATTATTCCTTTTGGTGATTTGTTATTTTAATTCTTTGTAAATAAAAAACATTAAATTACTTAATTTAGAGGAACAAGTAGGGGCAAAGGATCTTGGCCCTTTCTTTATATTTTTATACTGCAGAGGAACCATAATGAAAGGTCCTACATTTCATCGAATAAAGCTGGTCCTTTTTATAATTTCACAAATGATAGACTAATATGCTTATTATTGTAATGTGAACGTACAATATAACAATTAGGCCTACTCATTTATTAATTGTGACTTTAGTTTTGTCATATTAGTTACTCTTTCGCTATTCTATTGCAGTTCAAAAATTAATTTGTTTATTTAATTAATTGTGTTTTTAATTTCATGATAATCCCAGATTTTACGCATCTGAGGTTGTGGTTGCTTTGGAGTACCTCCACATGATGGGAATCGTATATCGTGATCTCAAGCCTGAAAATGTATTAGTTCGAACAGATGGTCATATAATGTTGACTGATTTTGACCTCTCTTTAAGATGTGATGACTCGACTTCTACGCCGGTGCAAGTAATTTCTACTCAGAATCAGCCCAATGCACTACCACAAAGCGAGTATAGAATCGATCCACCATCGTTTGGCTCAACTTCTTGCATTCTTCCCAACTGTATAGTCCCTTCGGTATCGTGCTTCCATCCCAAGCGCAAGCGTAAAAAGAAGCAAGGCCACCATGCAGGTCCCGAACTTGTGGCCGAGCCTATTGATGTTCGATCGATGTCGTTTGTTGGGACCCACGAGTATTTGGCTCCAGAGATAGTCTCCGGGGAAGGCCATGGCAGTGCAGTGGATTGGTGGACCTTGGGGATATTCATTTTTGAGTTGTTTTATGGCGTGACACCATTTCGAGGTATGGACCACGAGCTAACACTAGCGAACATCATTGCTCGAGCCCTCGAGTTTCCAAAAGAGCCTGTTATCCCGACCGCGGCAAAGGACCTAATATCTCAATTGCTTGTTAAAGATCCAGAGTACCGAATGGGATCGAAAATGGGCGCATCACCAATTAGACGCCATCCGTTCTTTCAAGGAGTGAATTGGGCACTTTTGAGATGTACGGCTCCACCTTTCATCCCTCCGTCTGTGAATGGAGATTATTTATCGGATGAAAGTTGTCCTGGAACTATCGTGGACTATTACTAGTAGTATAAGCTTGTCCAAGTGCTTCATCGTTTAATCATTACCATGCATCGTATGTTTTGTGCGACTTTCAAATCAAAATATTGTTTCTTCGTGTTAAAAATTATATGTAAACAAATCGTAATAAGTCGAATTCAAGTGAATGGTGTATATTTCATATATAAATAACATGTCCTCAGGTAATCGTTGGTCACAAAATGATGAAAATATAAATTTCTTTGACATGGGATTATTACAAAATTGTTAGGAAGGCAATGGTGTTTTGTGATAATGGGAGACAAAGGAAACTTCGTTTTAAATTTATTTAAGGCGACAAAGCAATTTTATTATCCCCAAGTCAATGGCCCTTTGTTGTGATGTCGACAATATTACATGTAAACCATGATGCCGACAAGCACTGCATTCAAAACCCATTGGCCCCCCCACTTTAGCTGCTTCTAATTTTAATCCACAACCTCCTAAATTAAAATAGTCTCCTAAATTAAAATAGTTTTTTAGACATAAATGTAGAAAATAACGTGATAAGATAGTTACACTCATCTACTTGATAGCGAGATTTTTACCCCCATATCATATGGGAAACTGTTAAGGACCTTGTTTATTTCGATCTAAAAGACTAACTAGTGGTTGCTAAGAAAGTTTAGGGGCCCTCCTTCGAGAGAAGGATGAATTTCATATTAATGCTAATGAAGAAACATTTCAAATTCAATGATTAAGATGTTTGACTTCGACAGACAATAGATGCAACTCTGTACTAAGGTTTGGCTACTGATTACTTTCCCTTCATATCTAAGCAATTTTTGAAGGATTTAGAACAATAAATTACATATTTATTTCAAAATTAATAACTTTTTTGTTGATTTCTATATCATTATTCCATTTTGTGGGGTATTGACTCCTACCATGTGAGATGTTTATTTGATTGAAGAAAGTGGGGTTGGGGCGTAGTTTTATGGTTCTTCTTTTAGGAGAGTTGTAATGTATTGATGTTAGGATTAGTTTCATAAACTCTTTATGCTATAATTTAACATTGGTACCAATAATTGGAGTAGGTTGAGTTGGGTATTTGGTTTTGTGGTGCGGAGTGGGGAATATTTCCATCTTTGTCTAGGATCTTTCAAGAAGATGACAATTCTTTGAGTTGCAAAGTTGTTTCCCTGCACAACACACTATTATAGTAGTTTGTTACTTAAGTAGGTACTACACGATTGAATTGAAACCGTGGTTCAAGATCATGCTTTTGAAACTCTATGTGATTATTAGCATGTCAATTCTGCTTACCACTTGCCTTCTCTATAAATATGCGATATAGACGAAGATAAAGCCAAATGATCTTTCAAGAATATGCTTCACATGCCAAGGCCAGTTTCCAATTGTGGTTGACACCCTAAATTGCCTTAAAAGAATCTGATTTGATCCAAACATGAGATATGTCCATTCGATGGCACAATCTTATGCCAACAAGAATAGCCTTCAACTCGGCCTCTAAATTCATGCACGTAGGTAGCAATCACAAACCTGCAATGATACAAAGGCCTGACTGTAAAGTAACGAATAAATGGACTGGAAGTGTTCGGCTTGTATGCTGAATAGTGTTTCATTCATATTAATTCATACTGAAATATTACAACCGACTGGAGTTT
>NW_019229391.1:0-3495 GCF_002742605.1 Olea europaea var. sylvestris
AAATCTGTAATACATACACTTATTATGCATAAATGTAATATACTAAAACTTTAACTTTAATTATATTAAACATTTACCTGCACTGCTAAGGACAACCCATATGTATCATATTTACGCATTGACCCCCTGGGCCTCGAGTGTAATCTAGTGAAGACATGTACGGTGTCTTCGTAGCATCTCTGGCCCCATGCATAGTTGTTGAACGCATCAATGTCGTCAACAACTTCCAAATGAAAAATGTCGATGGTAGTCTTCTTGTGATGACACCTCATCACATTCTCGATGATGTAGACTAGCCCAAGCTTCAATCTATCTAGTATCTGGTTGCACCCCCTAATCGCGACCATCAACTCGGGTAGATGCACTGACCCATGTCCCTGGAAGTACGTCTCGTACAGCTTATTGCTTCTCTCAATGGTTGCATCGTTGCCCATAATCCTCAATCTAGTGATCAAGCTAAACTCATAAATCGAGAAACTGACGACCTTGCCCCCGAGGTCGAAGTGGAAGGAATTGCCATCGACTGACCTCAAAAGCCGACACAGAAGTGCATCGATGATCTGTCCTGAGTACTGTACCTCTCGCATCTAGTACATTGGCCACAAGAAGGACTGTCGCAGCATATCTCCGTGATGATCATCAAGCAGCTCCAACACCGCAGTAAAACTCTCAAAACTACTGTTCCAAGTAGCTTTCCCCGCCATCCGTCTCAACTCCCCATCTAAATGATACTCCATCCTACAAAAATTTAAAAGTTAGAACATTGAACAATAGATAATAAAATAATGCATAATTTCAAAAAATCAAGGCAACTGAATTATAACTATCATACAATACGCAAGACATTGACGCTAATATCAAAATAAATTCAATGCAAATTTAAAAATTAAAATAATTTAGTTTATCTTGTATGTTACATTTGGAAAATATATTTACAAAAAAAAAAAATTTTAATTAAATACATTTTTAAAAAAAATAAAGAATATAAATATTATTTAAATAAATTAGAACAAAATCAAAGATTACTTCATAAAAGAAAAATAAAATGAACAAAATGAATTGTTAATTTCGGACAAAATTATCTATTCAATTATTTAATTATATAAAAAATGGAATTATAAAAAAAATTAACATAATTATTATTTAATCGAATTAATCTTGTAATCATTTGGAAAATATATTTACGAACAAAAAATTTCAAATTAAATACATTTTTAAAATATTTAAAAAAATATATTATCTAAATAAATTTGAAAAAAAAATTCAAAGATTATTTCATAAAAACAAAAATAAAAGGAACAAAATAAATTGTTAATTTTAGATAATATTTAATTATTAAATTATATAAATAAAAGACAATTATAAAAATTAAATAATTAAATTATATAAATAAAATAAAAGACAATTATAAAAATTAATTAAATAAATAAATAACATAATTATTTAATCAAATAAAAAAAAAATTAATTATAAAAATTAAAAAAATATAATTAAACAGTCACTGGACCGACTGTTAACAGTCGGACCATGACTGTTAACAATGATTGAGCTGATTGTTGCCGACTGTTAACAGTCGTCGTCTTCTCGCAGGTGAAATCGCCATTGCCGACGATGAAAAGGTCCAAAAATTACAAAAAATTCACATTTTTCACCCCATTCACACCCACAATCTAACAACTTTACATGATGATGAATTTATACCGAATAAACGTAAAAATAATGAATCTAAAAACTAGAACTTGTAATAATAAACTTCGAGTGCCAAAACTAACCGGAATAGTAGCGTGCAAGTACCGATTGAACGTTGGTGTTTTCGGCCGGTGGTTGATCAGTCGTTCTTCAGGCAATTGGCGTCGATTTTCTTCGAAGGTCAGTCGATCGAGATAACTTTCTAACAGTCAAGTGTATAGTGAAGGGTAAAATCGCCCTTTTAGTGTAAACTTATATTTTAACCTTTTTTTTTATTCATTTAATGGGTCAAAGACCAATGTTTAAATTTGCTACAGTCCAGAGGTCATTTCCATGTATTTCCTCCTAACATATTACAATTAAAAGGAAAAAAATCATATATACCCATTAAAAAATGAACAATTTCATGAAATACTACACATTATATTATATATGTAATATATTTATTATTATATAAAATATAACCAAAAATACTGTTTCCTAAAATATCTCTTATTCCATTGTTTATTTGCATTTTTAAATTTGTAAATAATAAATTCAAAATATACCACAGATTACGCTGCAATTAATTCTATTTACAAAAAAAATTAAAAATAAAAAATACACACACACATAGAAAATGTTAACAATGATGTAATAAAGAGTATGTTTAAGATTTTTTATCATCTCTAGTAATCAATGATAATTTACTTTCAAATCTTGCTATAGAAGGTCTCATCTCCCATACAATTGTTTTGAAATTTCACAAACCAAAATGAATTTGCATTTTGTGTCATATTAGAAATAATTTGATGATAAGATTAATTTTCTTTGAACCAAGACTGAAGTGCTTGTTTTAGTGATTGCTAACAAAGGTTACAGGCCTTCTTACATTGCATGTCAAGTTTTCTCTCTTTTCATGGTGTGGAACTCCGACTAAAGGTATGGCAAGTTTAATTTATCCATCGCTATGTAATTCACCAAGAAATTAAAGCTGAGTTTTCTGAAGGTAAAGTCATAAAAATGCGTATCACCAAATTACGGGACTATGAAAATTTAACGAACCTAATTGACATTGCATGATTAGAAATAGTTTACTTTTTTTTCACAAAAATAATAGACACAGTTGTTTAGTATGTTACACGACATGTTACATAGTGTTAATATAAAAAATGAACTAGTTTAGTATAATTAGAGCAATAAATAGAGCAAAGTAGCTGGTTAGAGGGTGAGAAATGAGGAAAGAATTTTAGATGTTTAAGGAACAAAAAGGAAAGGAGAAAATACTTGCGTTAATTTCGATTTGGGAATAAACTAATACAAAGCTTAATTTGTGGAAGTGATTTGGGTATTTGAAATAATTAATTAGGATTTAATGATGATAGAGTAAGGTCGGAAATTAATTGAATTATTATAAGGAGTTAAGTGATTTGATGATTTTTAGTTATACTATTATATTACAGTATAAATGGAAAATAGAAAAGTGACTAGTAAATTACTAAAGTTTGAATATTTAACTTTAAATAGGTAATCGGTGTAATTTCCTCCAATTAAAACCTATTTCTTTTCCATTAGTAGTTTATCTGGGCTCAGACAACAATGGGCTACAACCAAGTGTAACACACTGCCAAATCCGCCCATGAATTATATAGTGATTTATATATATGGAAATTACATAAAATCATAGTTTATCTATTCATCGTTCCCAAATCAGAGTGGAAGTTTAATATTTCACTAATCAGATTTTTTTTTCATTTATTAATTATTTTAAAATTATTTAATAACTATCTTCCCTAAAGTCACATATTTCAAATTTTGGAAACTCTA
>NW_019229392.1:0-3495 GCF_002742605.1 Olea europaea var. sylvestris
TGGAGCCAATGAATAGTGGTTTTCGATTTAATGATAACTACGGGTTTGTTTGTTTTTGGCGAATTGCTAGTCTAATTCGATTGGAATCGAGCCAATGGGAAGTTGTATATGATTTCATGATATCTTCGGCTTCGATCATTTTCGGAGAATTGCTAGTCTAATTCAATTGGAATCGAGCCAATGAAAACTTGTTTTCGATTTCATGATAACTTCGGGTTTGTTCGTCTTTGGTGAATTGCAAGTCTAATTCGATTGGAATCGAGCCAATAAGAACTGGTTTTCAATTTCATGATAACTTGGGGGTTGTTCATCTTTGGCGAATTGCAAGTCTAATTCAATTGGAATCGAGCCAATGAAAAGTGGTTTTCGATTTCAGGATAACTTCAGGTTTTTTCATCTCTTACGAATTGCTTGTCTAATTCGATTGGAATTGAGCAGACGAAAAGTGGCTTTCGATTTCATGATTACTTCGGGTTTGTTCGTCTTTTCCGAATTGCAAGTCTAATTCAATTGGAATCGATCCAATGAAAATTGGCTTTCAATTTCATGATAACTTCGAGTTTGTTCATTTTCGACGTATTGCTAGTCTAACTCGATTGGAATTGAACAAATGAAAAGTGGTTTTCCATTTCATGCTAACTTCGGGTTTGTTCAATTTTGGCAAACTACTAGTCTAATTCGATTGGAATGGAGACAACGAAAAGTGGTTTTCGATTTCATGATAACTTCAGGTTTGATCATTTCCAGCTAATTGCTAGTCTAATTCGATTGGAATCGAGCCAATGAAAAGTGGTTTTTGATTTCATGATAACTTCAGGTTTGTTCATTTTTTACGAGTTGTTAGTCTAATTGGATTGGAATGGAGCCAATGAATAGTGGTTTTCGATTTAATGATAACTACGGGTTTGTCTGTTTTTGGCGAATTGCTAATCTAATTCGATTGGAATTGAGCCAATGAGAAGTTGTATATGATTTCTTGATAACTTCGATTTCGATCATTTTCAGAGAATTGCTAGTCTAGTTCGATTGGAATCAATCCAACGAAAACTGGTTTTCGATTTCATGATAACTTCGGGTTTGTTCGTCTTTGGCAAATTGCAGGTCTAATTCGATTGGAATCGAGCCAATGAAAAGTGGTTTTCCATCTCATGATAACTTGGGGTTTGTTCATCTTTGGCGAATTGCAAGTCTAATTCGATTGGAATCGAGCCATTGAAAAGTGGTTTTCGATTTCATGATAACTTCGGGTTTGTTCATTTTCAGCGAATTGCTAGTCTAATTCGATTGGAATCGAGCCAATGAAAAGTGGTTTTCGATTTCATGGTAACTTCAGGTTTGCTCATTTTTGGCGAATTTCTAGTCTAATTCGATTGGAATGGAGCCACTGAAAAGTGGTTTTAGATTTCATGATAACATCGGGTTTGTTCGACTTTTGCGAATTGCAAGTCTATTTCGATTGGAATCGAGCCAATGAAAAGTGGTTTTTGATTTCATGATAACTTCGGGTTTGTTTATTTTTTGCGAGTTGGTAATCTAATTCGATTGGAATGGAGCAAATGAAAAGTGGTTTTCGATTTCATGATTACTTTGGGTTTGTTCGTTTTCGGCAAATTGCAAGTCTAATCCGATTGGAATTGTGCATATGAAAAGCGGTTTTCGATTCCATGATAACTTCGGCTTTGTTCATTTTTTGCGAGTTGTTAGTCTAATTCGATTGGAATGGAGCCAATGAAAAGTGGTTTTCAATTCCATGGTAACTACGAGTTTGTTCATTTTTGGAGAATCGCAAATCTAATACGATTGGAATGGAGCCAATGAAAAGTGGTTTTCGATTTCATGATAACTTCGGGTTTGTTCGTCTTTGGCGAATTGCAAGTCTTATTCGTTTGGAATCGAGGCAATGAAAATTGGTTTTCGATTTCATGGTAACTTCGGGTTTGTTCATTTTTTGCGAATTGCTAGTCTAATTCGATTGGAATCGAGCCAATGAAAAGTTGTTTTTGATTTCATGATAACTTAGGGTTTGTTCTCTTTTGCGAGTTGTTTGTCTAATTCGATTGGAATGGAGCCAATGAAAAGTGGTCTTCGATTTCATGATAACTACGAATTTGTTCATTTTTGGCGAAATGCCTGTCTAATTCGATTGGAATAGAGCCAATGAAAGGTGGATTTCGATTTCATGATAACTTCAGGTTTGTTCGTCTTTGGCGAATTGCATGTCTAATTCGATTGGAATCGAGCCAGTGAAAAGTGATTTTTGATTTCATGATAACTTCGGGGTCGTTCATTTTCGGCGATTTGCTAGTCTAATTCGATTAGAATCGAGGCAATGAAAGGTGGTTTTCGATTTCACGATAACTTCGGGTTTGTTCATTTTTTGCGAATTGCTAGTCTAATTTTATTGGAATCGAGCCAATGAAAAGTGGATTTCGATTTCACGATAAATTCGGGTTTGTTCTTTTTTTTCAAGTTGTTAGTCTAATTCGATTGGAATGGAGCCAATGAAAAGTGGTTTTTGATTTCATGATAACTACGAGTTTGTTTATTTTTTGGCGAAATGCCCGTCTAATTCGATTGGAATCGAGCCAATGAAAAGTGGTTTTCAATTTCACGATAACTTCGAGTTTGTTCGTTTTCGGCGAATTGTAAGTCGAATTCGATTGGAATCGAGCCAATGAAAAGTGGTTTTCCATTTCATGATAACTTGGGGTTTGTTCATCTTTAGCTAATTGCAAGTCTAATTGGATTGGAATCGAGCTAATGAAAAGTGGTTTTCGATTTCATGATAACTTCGGGTTTGTTCATTTTCAGCGAATTGCTAGTCTAATTCGATTGGAATTGAGCCAATGAAAAGTGGTTTTCGATTTCATGATAACTTCAGGTTTGTTCATTTTTGGCGAATTGCTAGTCTAATTCGATTGGAATGGAGCCAATGAAAGTGGTTTTAGATTTCATGATAACTTTGGGTTTGATCGTTTTCCTTTAATTGCTAGTCTAATTCGATTGGAATTGAGTCAATGAAAAGTGGTTTTTGATTTCATGATAACTTCGGGTTCGTTTGTTATTGGCGAGTTGTTAGTCTAATTCGATTGGAATGGAGCAAATGAAAAGTGGTCTTCGATTTCATGATAACTTGGAGTTTGTTCGTTTTTGGCGAATTGCTAGTCTAATTCGATTGGAATTGAGACAATGAAAAGTTGCTTATGATTTCATGAAAAATTTGGGTTTGATCATTTTCGGCGAATTGCTAATCTAACTCGATTGGAATTGAGCCAATGAAAAGTGGTTTTCGATTTCATGATAACTTCGGGTTTGATCGTTTTCAAAAATTTACTAGTCTAATTCGATTGGAATGGAGCCAATGAAAAGTGGTTTTTGATTTCATGATAACTTCAGGTTTGTTCATTTTTTACGAGTTATTAGTCTAATTCGATTGGAATGGAGCCAATGAAAAGTGGTTTTCGATTTCATGATAACTACGGGTTTGTTTGTTTT
>NW_019229393.1:0-3493 GCF_002742605.1 Olea europaea var. sylvestris
AATGTCACGTGGCAAAGTGTAATCTAAAGTGTACACCATAGTGTACGTGTATCAAGGTTCTTACCGATTGAACTTTGCAGTTCGTACACCGAATTTTGACACGTTACTTGACACTTGCATTGTTGTCACGTATCTACTGGATGGGAAAATTGTTTGAAATTTAAAGTGTCCAACAGGGTAATGACACGTGGAAAAATGTAAACTAAAGTGTACACCATAGTGTAATGTAGAAAGTTTCTTACCGATTGAACTTTTCAATTTGTAAACAGATTTTGGACACGTTGTTTGACACTTACATTGTTGTCCAGTGTCAATTGGATGGAGAAATTGTTTTAAATTTAAGCTGTCCAACAAGGAAAACTGTTTGAAATTTAAACTGTCCAACACGGCAATGTCACGTGGCAAAGTGTTAACTAAAGTGTACACCATAGTGTACATGTAGAAAGGTCCTTACTAATTGAACTTTGCTATTTGTACAATGATTTTTGACACGTTGTTTGACACTTGCATTGTTTTCAAGTGTCAACTGGATGGGAAAACTGTTTGAAATTTAAAGGGTCCAACAGGATAATGACACGTGGCAAAGTGTAAGCTAAAGTGTACACCATAGAGTAATGTAGCAATGTCCTTGCAGATTGAACTTTACAATTTGTAAACAGATTTTTGACACGTTGTTTGACACTTACATTTTTGTCTAGGGTCAATTTGGAAGGAAAAACTATTTGAAATTTAAACTATCCAAAAGGGTAATGTCACGGGGCAAAGTGTAAACTAAAGTGTACACCATAGTGTACATGTAGAAAGGGTCGTACCGGTTGAAGTTGTCAAGTGTCAATTGGATGGAAAAACTGTTCGAAATTTATAGTGTCTAATAGGGTCATATCTCGTGGCAAAGTGTAATCTAAAGTGTACACCATAGTGTACATGTACCTAGGTCCTTACCAATTGAAAATTGCTATTTGAACAAAGATTTTTTGACACGCCGATTGACACTTGCATTGTTATAAATTGTTAATCGGATGAGAAACCTGTTTGAAATTTAAACTGTCCAATAGGGTAATGTCACGTGGCAAAGTGTAATCTAAAGTGTGGACCATAGTGTTCATGTAGCAAGTTTCAGACCAATTGAACTTTGATATTTATACACCGAATTTTGACACATTGTTTGACACTTGCATTGTTGTCAAGTGTCAATAGGATGGAAAAATTGTTTGAAATTTAAAGTGTCTAATAGAATAATGACACGTGGCAAAGTGTAAATTAAAGTGTACACCATAGTGTAATGTAGCAAGGTCCTTGCCGATTGAACTTTACAATTTGTACCCAGATTTTGGACACGTTGTTTGACACTTACATTGTTGTCTAGTGGCAATTGGATGGGAAAACTGTTCTAAATTTATACTATCTAACAGGTTAATGTCACGTGGCAAAGTGTAAATTAAAGTGTACACCATAGTGTACATGTAGAAAGGTTCTTACCGATTGAACATTGCTATTTGTACACTGATTTTTTGACACGTTGTTTAACACTTGTATTGTTATCAAGTGTCAATTGGATGGGAAAACTGTTCTAAATTTATACTATCTAACAGGTTAATGTCACGTGGCAAAGTGTAATCTAAAGTGTACACCGTAGTGTACATGTAGCAAGGTTCTTACCGATTTAACTTTGCTATTTGTACACCGATTTTGGACACGTTGTTTGACGCTTGCATTGTTGTCGTGTGTCAATTGGATGGGAAAACTGTTCGAAATTTATATTGTCTTACATGGTAATGTCACGTGACAAAGTGTAAACTATAGTGTACACCATAGTGTACATGTAGCTAGGTCCGTACCGATTGAACATTGCTATTTGTACACCTATTTTTGACGCGTTGTTTGACACTTGCATTGTTGTTAACTGTCAATTGGATGGGAAAACTGTTTGAAATTTAAAGTGTCCAATAGGGTAATGACACGTGGCAAAGTGTAAACTAAGGTGTGGACCATAGTGTAATGTATCAAGGTCCTTGCTGATTAAACTTTACAATTTATACACAGATTTTGGACACGTTTGACATTTACATTGTTGTCTCGTGTCAATTGGATGGGAAAACTATTTGAAATTTAAAGTGTCCAAAAGGGCAATGTCACGTGGCAAAGTGTAAATTAAAGTGTACACCATAGTGTACATGTGGAAAGGTTCTTACCGATTAAACTTTGCTATTTGTACACCGACTTTTGACACGTTGTTTGACACTTGCATTGCTGTCAAGTGTCAGTTGGATGGAAAAATTGTTCTAAATTTATACTGTCTAACGAGGTAATTTCATGTAGCAAAGTGTAAGCTAGAGTGTACACCCTAGTGTACATGTAGCCAGGTCCTTACCAATTAAACATTGTTATTTGTACACTAATTTTTGGCACGTTATTTTAAACTTGTACTATTGTGAAGTGTTAATCGAATGGGAAAACTATTTGAAATTTAAACTGTCCAGCAGGGTAATGTCACATGGCAAAGTGTAATCTAAAGTGTACACCATAGTGTACATGTATCGAGGTTTTTACCGATTGAAATTTGCAATTTGTTCATCGAATTTTGACACGTTGTTTGACACTTGCATTGTCGTCAAGAGTCAATTGGATGCGAAAACTATTCTAAATTTATACTACCTAACAGGGTAATATCACGTGGTAAAGTGTAAGCTAAAGTGTACAGCATAGTGTACACGTAGCTAGGTCCTTACCGATTGAACATTGCTATTTGTACATTTATTTTTGACACGTTGTTTGACACTTGCATTGTTGTCAAGTGTCAATTGGATGGAAAACTGTTTGAAATTAAAACTGTCCAACAGGGTATGTCACGTGGCATAGTGTAATCTAAAGTGTACACAGTAGTGTATATGTAGCAAGGTTCTTACCGATTGACCTTTGCTATTTGTACACCGATTTTTGACACGTTGTTTGACACTTGCATTGTTGTCATGTGTCAATTGTATGGAAACACTGTTCGAAATTTATACTATCTAACAGCGTAATGTTACGTAGCAGAGTGTAAACTAAAATGTACACCATAGTGTACATGCAGATAGGTTCTTACCGATTGTACTTTACTATTTGTACACCAATTTTTCACACATTGTTTGACACTTGTATTGTTGTCAGGTGTTAGTTGAGTGGAAAAAATATTCTAAAATAATACTGTCTAATAGGGTAATGTAGCATGGCAAAATGTAATCTAAAGTGTATACCATAGTGTACATGTATCAAGGTTCTTACCGATTGAACTTTGCAGTTTGTACACCAAATTTTGACACGTTGTTGACACTTGTAATGTTATCAAGTGTCAACTGGATGGGAAAACTGTTTGAAATTTAAAGTGTCCAACAAGGTAATGACACGTAGCAAAGTATAAACTAAAGTTTACACCATAGTGTAATGTAGCAAGGTCCTTGCCTATTGAACTTTACAATTTGTACATAGATTTTGAACACGTTGTTTGACACTT
>NW_019229394.1:0-3493 GCF_002742605.1 Olea europaea var. sylvestris
ATCTTGTACAAGGGGGAGTTTGTAAGCGTTATGCTCTAGGTCCAATCAACTTTGAACAGAAGCACTTTTAATATATATATATACACACACAATTTTATGGTAGATCTATTATTTAATCAATATTCAATAAATTAAATAATACAGTTCGTAGATTCAAATCTTGGTAATTTGTTAATCACAAGGGGTTGTGATTGTGTGATACAAATTACATATAATTGAATCTTAAATCATCCGTGGTCGTAGAAATAATAAGATACGGATATCATTTTACGGATAGACCATCACGTGTAGCATTTTCTTACTTGTGAAGTAAGTAGCTGATTTCACAAGTTAAAGTGTGTTGACATTTAAATGAACACATGGATGTTTTGTTATAGAACAAAACATTGGAGACTCGTCGAAAGATTCCACATGGATAACTATCTGAGTGTTAGTGGTTAATCTTTAACGTTCGATAGTGGAATTGGTCCTTTAAATTGAGGTCATCATGGTGCCTTATATGAAGGCAGTCATACTTTGGTGATATTGGACGTTGCTTTGCCAAGAGCAGCTAATATGACATTGTTTGGGTATGTCAAGAATCGTATGAAAGTTGTGAATGATCAATAGATAATTCGTCACTTTTAAATAGTAAGAGATTATGATCTACATTTAATTCAGTTAAGTTGATAACGAAATCCTTGGCCAAAGTGTACTCATGAGTCGAAAATAAGTTTTTGACTTGTATCAATTTAATAGTAGAATAAAAGATATGATCAATAATTGAGATTGACACTTATCCATATCTCGTAATTGATCAGATCATATTGACGAAATGATTATAGTTTCACGGTAAATAAACAAGTTTGATTTTGTCACACCACGTGACATTTTTCGTCACATGTATTGTCCTGATATATTGCTTGATGTCAATCTGGGACGACGAATGTGAATTAGTGATAAATTAAAAGGCTGTTTTAATTTGGGTGTTTTAATTTATCAAAGTTGATTTGATCAAAATAATAATTCAAGTCGTTGGGTATCGTGATTGGGAACCTAATGAGTCACACACAAAAGAAGAACTAGAAGATTGTGATTTACAAATTAATTAATTTAACGAGTGTTGAATAAAAAAATTAATTGGGTTGGTTATTTATTGGCCTGAATTAAGTAATTTGATTAATTAATTCATATACCGAATTTAATTAAATGAGTTAATTAAATATTGGACTGGACCAGGAGACGGGTCAAGCCCGTTTGGATTTATATAAATAAGCAACTAGAGTTTACAATTTGTAGAGAAATTATTTTTTTCTTGCTAGTACAAGAACAAAAATCCTGGTTCTCCTACAATCTTATTCTCTATGTGTATTTCTAATAGAGGCTGGATAATTGGACAGTTGTGGATGACAGATCAAGATTGGTGGAACTGAATAATAGCAAAGGAGTTTGTAGAGTTAAAGAAAGGTATACTTTATATCACATATTCTATCTAAACACAAAATAGATCTTTGGTGGAAATTGAAATTTGTTTTATTTTTCGATGTTCATGATTAAATAGATTCTCAACATTTTTTACCCTGGATTTCAACATGTTTAAGCATGTTTATTCTTGCAGACGTGCTAATTTCGTTCTATTACTTTCAAGTATTTTTAGGCTTGTACTTTTTTCCTATTGTAAGTGTTTATTTGATTGCAATAATGGAATTTGAGTGGAAAGAAAACGAATTTCAGAAAATTGAATTGTCTAGAACTTGTTTTATTGGAAATTATCAATTAAATGTGTTTGATTGATATAATTTTTTACTTGAAAAATGTTGAAAATTTGGATCTTTTAGTGTTCGTTTGACTTTTTTTTTTAAAATTTCAATTAAAGGGATAAAATTTGTTACAATTGTGGAGATAATTTGTTTACATTGCAAAAAAAAAAAAAAAATGAACATGGAAAACCCAATTCTCACCAAAACAAAAGGAAATTAAATTCCTAAAAAAGCAAGAAAATTGGTTGGGGAGTGGGGGTGGATTTGGAAAACCAATTTCATGGAATTTGGGTGTCATCAAACATACATTTTTGGGTGGAAATGATTTTTTTTTTTTAATGGTAAAACAAGGGTATCAAACAGGTCTTAAAAGTATTTTTGTTTAGGGAAACAAAAAATCATGAAGTCAATTATTCTCAAATATTCAATCTTAAAATACAAGATATCAATAAGGTAGTCCATGTACTGGCCTCTACTATGTTTGTTGGAAAAAATGAGTGATTGATTCAATTTTGGCATAATTTTTGGTGAGACCCATTGGTCCAATTTGGAATATCAAAGTTGATCTGTGTTCTCTTCTGTGAGAGCATCAAAATCATTTATTTATTTGCCAAAAATGAAGCATGGGTGAATGATAAATTGGAGCTCAAAGTTGACCATTAGAAGATGGTTTATGTGGAAAAATAGCATGTCCCACATAGGAAAAAGAAGAAAGCATTGACCACTTTATATATGACTACACATTGGAAGGATGTAATCACGTGTAGTATAGAAGCTCTCTCCACGTGCGTGTGCAAAAGGGGTACAAATCATGGACCGAAAAAGCCTTCAGACCTTGAACTTGTGTATGGGCGCAACTTGCGTGCATAAATGTTGGACCGAACGGAGCAAAAATTGGCCCTTTTGGAGTTTCCACGTTTTGAAATTTTTTTTTTCTCCAACTGGCTTTTGTGTTTTGGAAACTGCTAAAACTCCAGCAAAAACTGAAGAGATTCCAATGTTTATTACCATAGAGTTAATGATAGATTTATTTTATATTAAGACTCATTTTGCAGCAATTCTAATAACACCAAAAAATACAGTTTGCACTGAATACACGAAAATATACTACATATTATTGTTCTGTCTGCATCCGTCTTGGTGGTGATACTATTTGGATACAAGTTAGTTCGCTGGAGTAGTTTCAGCAGTGGTCAGATTCTACTGGTATACCGTTGTATCTTGGGAAACAAACGCACGATGAGAGATGAATCTGTTTTAAGGAAACTGTGCTCGCACAGGTCCCAGATTGAAAAATTCATATTTAGTTATTTGCTTCCTGAATTTTTTTTGTTCATATGCACTTACTATTCGTATGCATTTATATTTTCAAAAATTCATATTTAGTTACTTGCATATTCATATGTAATTAAATCTTTTTGTGTTTCATGAATTTTAAAGTTTGTCATCTGCTTATGTTAAAAATAAAATTCTAAAAAAATTTACTGAATTTCGATATTTGTAAGTGCAAAATCGGTATATAAAAATCGGCTTATGCAAATACGGTAATTTATTGCATATACGGTATGCTATGTAAATATGGTAGTCTGTCGCAAATTGCGTGCTTATGTGCATATACGGTAGTTATGTGCATATACGTTAGACAGTAAATACGGTATACTGCAAATACGATATAATTCATATACGGTAAGCTGTAAATACGGTATGTGTAAATATGGTATGTTGCGGTATGCATAAATCCAACATGTAAAGTG
>NW_019229395.1:0-3493 GCF_002742605.1 Olea europaea var. sylvestris
AGGGATTTCGGCCATTTTTCGAAAGGATGAGCACTTGCATATTTGCAACGCTTGGATTCTCGCAGTATGAAGAATTGAGTGTACTTTTACGAACGGGGTCCGTTTTGGGCCCATAAGAACTTTTTTGGAAATGTAGCGACCGTTTTGGATTGAACTCACCATTTCGTCGTGACGTATGAGGGATTTTGGCCATTTTTCGAAGGAACGAGCACTTGCATATTTGGAACGGTTGGATTATCGGCGTACGAAGAATTGAGCGTAACTTTGGCACACGGTGTCAGTTTTGGGCGCATAAGAACTTTTTGGAAATGTAGAGATAGTTTTGGATTGAACTCACTACTTCGTCGTGACGTAAGAGGGAGTTTGGCCATTTTTCGAAAGAATGAGCACTTGCATATTAGGATCACTTGGATTGTCGGCGTACGAAAAATTTAGCGTAATTTTTGTACACGGTATCCGTTTTGGGCCCATAAGTACTTTATGGAATTGTAGCGACCGTTTTGGATTGAACTCACCCCTTCGTCGTGACGTATGAGGGATTTCGACCATTTTTTGAAAGGATGAGCACTTGCATATTTAGAATGCTTGGAGAGTCGACGGACGAAGAATTGAGCGTAACTTTTGCACTCGGTGTCCGTTTTGGGCCCGTAAGAGCTTTTTGGAAATGTAGCGATAGTTTTGGATTGAACTCACCACTTCGTCGTGACGTAAGAGGGATTTTGGCCATTTTTCGAAAGAATGAGCACTTGCATATTAGGATCACTTGGATTGTCGGCGTACGAAAAATTTAGCGTAATTTTTGTACACGGTATCCGTTTTGGGCCCATAAGTACTTTTTGGAATTGTAGCGACCGTTTTGGATTGAACTCACCCCTTCGTCGTGACGTATGAGGGATTTCGACCATTTTTTGAAAGGATGAGCACTTGCATATTTAGAATGCTTAGAGTGTTGGCGGACGAAGAATTGAGCATAACTTTTGCACACGGTGTCCGTTTTTAGCCCATAAGTACTTTTTGGAAATGTAGCGACCGTTTTGGATTGAACTCACCACTTTTTGTCGTGATGCATGAGGGATTTCGGCCATTTTTCGAAAGAATGAGCACTTGCTTGTTTGGAACGGTTGGATTGTCTGCGTATGAAGAATTGAGCGTAACTTTTGCACACGGTGACCGTTTTGGGCCCATTAGAGCTTTTTGGAAATGTAGCGATCGTTTTGGATTGAACTCACCATTTCGTCGTGACGTATGAGGGATTTTGGCCATTTTTTGAAAGAATGAGCACTTGCATATTTGGAACGGTTGGATTGTCTGCGTATGAAGAATTGAGCGTAACTTTTGCACACGGTGACCGTTTTGGGCCCATTAGAGCTTTTTGGAAATGTAGCGACCGTTTTGGATTGCTCTCACCTCTTCGTCGTGACGTATGAGGGATTTCGGCCATTTTTCGAAAGAAGGAGCACTTGCATATTTGGAACGCTTGGAGAGTCGGCGTAACAAGAATTGAGCGTAACTTTTGCACACGGTGACCGTTTTGGGCCCATTAGAGCTTTTTGGAAATGTAGCGACCGTTTTGGATTGCTCTCACCTCTTCGTCGTGACGTATGAGGGATTTCGGCCATTTTTCGAAAGAAGGAGCACTTGCATATTTGGAACGCTTTGATTGTCGGCGTACGAAGAATTGAGCGTAACTTTTACACACGGTGTTCGTTTTGGGCCTATAAGTACTTTTGGGAAATGTATTGACCGTTCTGGATTGAACTCACCATTTTGTCGTGACGTGTGAGGGATTTCCGCCATTTTTCAAAAGGATGAGCACTTGCATATTTGCAACGCTTGGATTGTCGGCGTACGAAGAATTGAGCGAAACTTTTGCACACGCGTCCGTTTTGGGCCGATAAGTACCTTTTGGAAATGTAGCGATCGTTTTGGATTGAACTCACCACTTCGTCGTGACGTATGAGGGATTTTGGCCATTTTTTGAAAGAATGTGCACTTGCATATTTAGAATGCTTGGAGAGTCGCAAACGAAGAATTGAGCGTAACTTTTGCACACGGTGTCCGTTTTGAGCCCACAAGAACTTTTTGGAAATGTAGCGACCGTTTTGGATTGAACTCACCACTTCGTCGTGACGTATGAGGGATTTTGGCCATTTTTTGAAGGAACGAGCACTTGCATATTTGGAACGGTTGGATTATCGGCGTACGAAGAATTGAGCATAACTTTTGCAAACGCCGTCCGTTTTGGGCCCATAAGTACTTTTTGGAAATGTAGCGACCGTTTTGGATTGAACTCACCACTTCGTCGTGACGTACGAGGTATTTTGGTGATTTTTTGAAAGAATGAGCAATTGCATATTTAGAACGCTTGGAGAGTCGGCGTACGAAGAATTGAGCGTAACTTTTGCACTCGGTGTCCGTTTTGGGCCCGTAAGAGCTTTTTGGAAATGTAGCGATAGTTTTGGATTGAACTCACCACTTCGTCGTGACGTACGAGGTATTTTGGTGATTTTTTGAAAGAATGAGCAATTGCATATTTAGAACGCTTGGAGAGTCGGCGTACGAAGAATTGAGCGTAACTTTTGCACACGGTGTCAGTTTTGGGCGCATAAGAACTTTTTGGAAATGTAGAGATAGTTTTGGATTGAACTCACCACTTCGTCGTGACGTAAGAGGGATTTTGGCCATTTTTCGAAAGAATGAGCACTTGCATATTTGGATCACTTGGATTGTCGGCGTACGAAAAATTTAGCGTAACTTTTGTACACGGTATCCGTTTTGGGCCCATAAGTACTTTTTGGAATTGGAGCGACCTTTTTGGATTGAACTCACCACTTCGTCGTGACGTATGAGGGATTTCGGCCATTTTTTGAAAGGATGAGTACTTGCATATTTAGAACGCTTAGAGTGTCGGCGGACGAAGAATTGAGCATAACTTTTGCACACGGTGTCCGTTTTGGGCCTATAAGTACTTTTTGGAAATGTAGCGACCGTTTTGGATTGAACTCACCACTTCGTCGTGACGTATGAGGGATTTTGGCCATTTTTCGAAAGAAGGAGCACTTGCGTATTTGGAAAGCTTGGATTGTCGGGGTACGAAGAATTGGGCGTAACTTTTGCACACGGTGTCCGTTTTGGGCCTATAAGTACTTTATGGAAATGTAGCGACCGTTTTGGATTGAACTCACCACTTCGTCGTGACGTATGAGGGATTTTGGCAATTTTTCGAAGGAATGAGCTCTTGCATATTTAGAACGCTTGGAGTGTCGGCGGACGAAGAATTGAGCGTAACTTTTGCACACGGTGTCCGTTTTGGGCCTATAAGTACTTTATGGAAATGTAGCGACCGTTTTGTATTGAACTCACCACTTCGTCATGACGTATGAGGGATTTTGGCCATTTTTCGAAAGAAGGAGCACTTGCGTATTTGGAAAGCTTGGATTGTCGGCGTACGAAGAATTGGGCGTAACTTTTGCACACGGTGTCCGTTTTGGGC
>NW_019229396.1:0-3492 GCF_002742605.1 Olea europaea var. sylvestris
GTTATCATGAAATCGAAAACCACTTTTCATTGGCTCGATTCCAATCGAATTAGACTAGCAATTCGCTGAAAATGAACAAACCCAAAGTTATCATGAAATCGAAAACCACTTTTCATTAGCTCGATTCCAATCGAATTAGACTTGCAATTTGCCAAAGATGAACAAACCCCAAGTTATCATGAAATCGAAAACTAGTTTTCGTTGGATTGATTCCAATCGAATTAGACTAGTGATTCTCTGAAAATGATCGAAATCGAAGTTATCAAGAAATCATATACAACTTCTCATGGGCTCAATTCCAATTGAATTAGATTAGCAATTCGCCAAAAATAGACAAACCCGTAGTTATCATTAAATCGAAAACCACTATTCTTTGGCTCCATTCCAATCGAATTAGACTAACAACTCGTAAAAAATGAACAAACCTGAAGTTATCATGAAATTAAAAACCACTTTTCATTGGCTCGATTCCAATCGAATTAGACTACCAATTAGCTCGAAACGATCAAACCTGAAGTTATCATGAAATCGAAAACCACTTTTCGTTGTCTCCATTCCAATCGAATTAGACTAGCAGTTTGCCAAAATTGAACAAACCCGAAGTTATCATGAAATGGAAAACCACTTTTCATTTGTTCAATTCCAATCGAATTAGACTAGCAATACGTCGAAAACGAACAAACTCGAAGTTATCATGAAATTGAAAGCCAATTTTCATTGGCTCCATTCCAATCGAATTAGACTTGCAATTCGGAAAAGACGAACAAACCCGAAGTAATCATGAAATCGAAATCCACTTTTCATCGGCTCGATTCCAATCGAATTAGACAAGCAATTCGCAAGAGATGAAAAAACCCGAAGTTATCCTGAAATCGAAAACCACTTTTCATTGGCTGGATTCCAATCGAATTAGACTTGCAATTCGCCAAAGATGAACAAACCCCAAGTTATCATGGAATTGAAAACCACTTCATATTGGCTCGATTCCAATCGAATTAGACTTGCAATTCACCAAAGACGAACAAACCCGAAGTTATCATGAAATCGAAAACCAGTTTTCATTGGCTCGATTGCAATCGAATTAGACTAGCAATTCTCCGAAAATGATCGAAGCCGAAGATATCATGAAATCATATACAACTTCCCATTGGCTCAATTCCAATCGAATTAGACTAGCAATTCGCCAAAAACAAACAAACCCGTAGTTATCATTAAATCGAAAACCACTATTCATTTGCTCCATTCCAATCAAATTAGACTAACAACTCGTAAAAAGTGAACAAACCTGAAGTTATCATGAAATCAAAAACCACTTTTCATTGGCTCGATTCCAATCGAATTAGACTAGCACTTAGCTGGAAACGATCAAACCCGAAGTTATCATGAAATTGAAAACCACTTTTCGTTGGCTCCATCCAATCAAACTTGACAAGCAATTTGCCAAAATTGAACAAACTCGAAGTTATCATGAAATGGAAACCACTTTTCATTGGTTCGATTCCAATCGAATTAGACTAGCAATTCGTCGAAAATGAACAAACCCGAAGTTATCATGAAATCGAAAGCCACTTTTCGTTGGCTCGATTCCAATCGAATTGGACTTGCAATTCGCAAAAGACGAACAAATCCGAAGTAATCATGAAATCGTAAAACCACTTTTCATTGGCTCGATTCCAATCGAATTAGACTTGCAATTCGCCAAAGATGAACAAAACCGAAGTTATCATGAAATCGAAAACCAATTTTCATTGGCTCGATTCCAATCGAATTAGACTTGCAATTTGTAAGAAATGAACAAACCCAAAGTTATCATGAAATTGAAAACCACTTTTCATCTGCTCGATTCCAATCGAATTAGACTAGCAATTTACAGAAAATGAACAATCCCGAAGTTGTCATGAAATCGAAAACCACTTTTCATTGTCTCGATTCTATTCGAATTAGACTAGCATTTCGAAAAAAAAGATCAAACCCGAAGTTATCATGAAATCAAAAACTACTTTCCATTGGCTCTATTACAATCGAATTAGACTAGTATTTTACCAAAAATGAACAAACCTGAAGTTATCATGAAATTGAAAGCCACTTTTCATTGGTTCGATTCCAATCGAATTGGACTTGCAAGTCGCTAAAGAGGAACAAACCCGAAGTTATCATAAAATCAAAAAGCACTTTTCATTGGCTCCATTCCAATCGAATTAGACTAGAAATTCGCCAAAAACGAACAAACTTGAAGTTATCATGAAATCGAAAACCACTTTTCATTGGCTCGATTCCAATCGAATTAGACTTGCAATTTGCCGAAAACAAACAAACCCGAAGTTATCATGAAATCGAAAACCACTTTTCATTTGCTCGATTCCAATCGAATTATACTAGCAATTCGTAAAAAATGAACAGACCCGAAGTTATCATGAAATCGAAAACCACATTTCATTGGCTCGATTCCAATCGAATTAGACTAGCAATTCGTAAAAAATGAACAAACCCGAAGTTATCATGAAATGAAAACCACTTTTCATTGGCTCGATTCCAATCGAATTAGACTAGCAATTTTCCGAAAATGATCGAAACCGAAGTTATCATGAAATCGTAAACAACTTCTCATTGGCTCAATTCCAATTGGATTAGACTAGCAATTCGCCAAAAACAAACAATCCCGTAGTTATCATGAAATCGAAAACCACTTTTCATTGGCTCCATTCCAATAGAACTAGACTAACAAATCCTAAAAAATGAACAAAGTCGAAGTTATCATGAAAACAAAAACCACTTTTCATTGGCTCGATTCCAATCGAATTAGACGGGCATTTCGCCAAAAATGAACAAACCTGTAGTTATCATGAAATCAAAAACCTCTTTTCATTGGCTCCATTCCAATTGAATTAGACTAATAACTCGAAAAAAACGAACAAACCCGAAGTTATCGTGAAATCGAAAACCACTTTTCATTGGCTCGATTCCAATCGAATTAGAGTAGCAATTCACAAAAAATGAACAAACCCGAATTTATCGTGAAATCGAAAACCACTTTTCATTGCCTCGATTCTAATCGATTTAGACTAGCATTTCGCAAAAAATAAAAAACCCCGAAGTTGTTGTGAAATCAAAAACTACTTTCCATTGGCTGGATTCCAATCGAATTAGACTGGCATTTCGCCAAAAATGAACAAATCCGAAGTTATCTTGAAATCGAAAACCACTTTTCATTGGCTCGTTTCCAATAGAATAAGACTTGCAATTCGCCTAAAATGATCAAACCCGAAGTTATCATGAAACTGAAAACCACTTTTCATTGGCTCGATTCAAATCGGATTAGATTTGCAACTCGTAAAAGACGAAGAAACCCGAAGTTATCGTGAAATCGAAAATCACTTTTCATTGGCTAGATTCCAATCGAATTAGACTTGCAATTCGCTAAAGACGAACAAACCTGAAGTTATCATGAAATCGAAAACCACTTTTCATTGGCTCCATTCCAATCGAATTAGA
>NW_019229397.1:0-3492 GCF_002742605.1 Olea europaea var. sylvestris
TTCGTTCGTTGAATTTGAAAATGATAATGTGGATGACAATGTAAACGTCGTGGAAGAGGAAACTGTAGGAAGAGATGATTTTATTGAGCCTGAGGTCGGTATTCAGTTCAAAGATGAAAAAGAAGTGTACGATTTTTGTTACGCTCTGATCTGATACGCCTCGGAACATGCACCATCATATATTCCAACCTGAAAAAGACCCGTCCGAAGTGTTTCCGACGTGATATCAGCAATGTCTGCAACCTAGTAGCGCTCTACGAAGTACAAGCGATCCCTACTACTGACCTGACCGAAGCACCTCGCCCCCTAGGCCGAGGCCAAGTGGACCCCGGTTAGAAGATCCGCCGCCAATTTCAGAAAGAGATTTGTGCCAAGATCCTTCCTGCACCTAAGGCTTAAATTGATTTGACGTCCCCATGAGGTTAGTTGCTGTGACTTATCAACTTTATGTCAATTCAGATCAGAAGAAACAAGCTGTTCGCCCACTCTACAGACGCAGCTAATTGACGCCTATGAGCGGACGCCTCATACCATCAGATGTATACACGCGTTCCACATCCAATGGCTCATACCACCTATAAATACCCAAGGTTTAGCAAGAGGCAAAAGTAATGAAACTCTTACTACATAGCACTCCATAGCAAGCTTATATATTTTCTCCTCCCCCTTATCATTGATTTGCACAGCCCCCGAGTACTGTTCCGACCACTTAAACCTGACTTGACCGTTGGAGTGTATACGACCGCCGTCACCCTTGCTGGTCCCGACCGTGTGCGTCTGACCATTCGCTAATTGTCCGCAGGGAGGAATACGTGAAGTAGCTCTCGATTGGCCACGTGAAAGGACTGATTTTTGAGGTCAACAGATTGGCGCAGTCTGTGCGAAGCACTTCCCATTCAAAGTTTTGCATTCTCCATCAGAGAAGTTATGGGAAAACTAGCGACTAACCTTGAAAATGGTACGTTCTTGAAAAAGAACAAAGTCGAGTTACAATCCAAGTTCTCACCACCCTTGAAAAAAGAGATAGGATGAGCTATAGCCATGAAGACAACAACCCCATGAGAGAGGCCTCTGAAGAAGAGGTACTCCATAACAATGTTATTCATCAGAGACCACATCACCGACATCATCGAGGTGGAAGAACAGTCATACTCACTGAAGGAATGACTCAGATAGTTGCAAGTATGAGAGACATCGCAGCTCAGAATATGGCAATGCATGAACTCCTCATGCAAGCCCAGGGTCATCAGGGCTATCAAATGCCTCAAGGATCTTATCCGATGCGGGAAGCCCCTGTATCTCACTCCCGAGGCCACATGAGTCGGCACACAGAACGTCCTCTCGAAAGGAAGATGAACGCCGAAGCCACATCTTATGTGCAAGGGAGTCAGTCATCAGAACCATGCTTGGGGGACAATTTCCCTCAAGAACATGAGGACCAAAGGTCGGTAAGCGTCTGCGACTGGATAGGGAAGGGTCCAAGCAATAGGGTCCACCCAGCAAGAGGATCAGTTTGTCCAGATCACGAACAAGAACATGCTCCCCCTCCTCCTAGAAATAGGAGAGACAGGAGGAACCTAGTTGATTGGGGAAGTCAAGGAGAAGCACCTCCACCTCCCCAGAACATCCAAGATGATGAAGGGTCAGATGGGCCCTGTCGATCTTATGAGATTGACAATGATGATGATAACCTCCCTTTCTCAAGGGAGATCCGAAACTTCCCAATGCCAGCAAATTTCATGCCCTCTACGATCTCCAAGTATGAATGAAAGGGGGATCTAGAGAAGCACCTCACCAAGTACATGACACAGATGAGCCTAAGGGGAGCCTCGCCTTCTTTAAAATGCAGAGCCTTCCATTTAAAGCTAGGCGGGGCCGCTGAGGTATGGTACAGCAGGCTTCCGCCCCTAAGCATCAGAAGTTGGCCAGATTTGAAGAAAGCATTTTTGAACCAGTGCCTCTCACGCAAGGGAGGAGAGGCACCAGTGCAACGCCTGTAAGATATGAGGCAGGCCCCTTGGGAGACGCTGAAAAGTTATCTCGCTAGGTTTACAGACGAAATCATCTACTGCGAACAGGTCACTGACAGAGAAGCCCTTTCAGCCCTGAAAGGTGGGCTCAACATGAACACTTTGTTTTGGAGGGACGTACGCAGCAAGAATCCCTCCACATATGACGAGCTGGTGGAAATGATGAGAGTGGAAATTGTTAGTGAAGAAATGATTGATCATCGCAACCGTGCCACGCAGGGACTCTCTCCTCCTCAGAGGTAGGTAGGTCGAGGACCTGCAGCACACCTTGTTACTCAGCAATGGACCCAAACAGGTCATACAATAGCTCCCACATCCGGACAGGCCCTAGCTTCTGCCATATTGAATGCGGTACCGTTGTTGGTATATGATAATGCCCCTGCCGAAGCGGGACCATCTGGAAGAGCTGATAACAAGAAGAAGAAGAAGAAGAAGAACAAGAGGTCAAACATACCCTTGGAAGGGGCAAGGTTTTGTACGTTCCATCAACTCTATGGACATGACACTAGTGAGTGCTGAGACGCCAATCGACGCCCTGATCGAAGCAACCCGCACCCTTCCAGCAGGAACAAATACCCTCATAGATCTACCTCCCCGAGGAGGGGAGGGAGAGGTTACAGGGAACAATCTCCTCGGAGAAGAGAATCAAGGGACCGAGGTCAATCAAGACAGGGAAACTAAGCCCAATTTTCTGGAAGCCAAGTCATCAGGAAAATCGATACTATCATTGGGGGACCCCACGTCGGTGGCAACACTAGGAATGCCCAGAGAAATATAAGGAAAAATAACTACTATACTCACTAAGTGTTGAGTACTTCGTTGGGACCGTAAGAGGCGCCAGGGGGTCACCCTCCATCGTGTCCCATCACCCTATGCCCCAGCACCACGAGCTCTTCCATTCTTTGATGGAGCTCGGCAGATCAAGCACGAATGGAGTGTGGGAACCCCATGAAGTAAGGTAATACCATCCCCGGGTCTTATCCCTCCGGCAGTTACGTTAGGTATATAAAGGGTCTGGAAGACGGAGAGGGGCATCTCCATCCCTAATGACACCTCTTTCCACAACATCTAGGAGCCTACCATTTGGCTCCAGGAGTTTGGATTGAGCTGCATCGGGGCTAGCCCACAGGATCTAAGTACCATCCTAAAGAATGGGTGAACTAGCAGCCTAAGTCCGGCCCTAAGGGTCGCCTCGCTAATGGCCACACAGCTCGACCTAAGGTAGCAGGCTCTCTCTTCCGGCCCGGGGAGAATCAAATCTATGCTATCAGGGATGCTATACTCTGTCCTAAGTCTCCCCATGTCGGCCTCTCTTAATTTGGATGGGTAGTCCGATGCCCCGCCAATGTACAGAAGTATCTGCTGGGCTATCCGGTCGGTTCCATATATTTTCCCCCTATTATTGCCTCGGCTATTTCTGAGGAGGTCACCACAATGGGCTCGTACATCCTCACTAGTTCTA
>NW_019229398.1:0-3491 GCF_002742605.1 Olea europaea var. sylvestris
AGTTGTATTGAAAATGCATATTTTCCTTTCGAGCAGAGTGAGTGAGTTTGTTGCAAAGTTAAATGAATTCTATTTCTTTGTTTTGCGAAGGGGGTAGTTTTCAGGCTTTGGTTAGTTTCTCCCTCTCTTCAATTTTTTCTTTAAAGAATTTTGTTTAAATATGTGTAGTGTTTTCAAGTTTTTCGATTGTTCTTGCTGGCTTTCATCTTCTTACTGATTATACATTCTTGCTCATCTCTCAATGAAAAGTCATTTTTTCTACTAGAATAATTATGAGTTGTGTGTGGATGTGTTTCTTATTTATAGTTTATAATTAATTATTTTCCTGAAAAATATTGCCTTAGCGTGATTTTAGTTTAGTTGCGTAAATTAATGTTAATTTGGTGAAATCATTTTTACTGGAATACCAAGCATTTAGTCTTGCTAGTTTTATGGTTGGTTCACATTTGTTGTTTCATAAATGTGATAACATTTTTTTTATCTTCATTGCTATTTTCATCTGCAACAATTCTATTGTAGATACTAGCTTAAAAAAAAATTCTCTATGCGCTGTGCGGAGGGTTGCATGTGGAGTCTGTGAACATTTGTGCGAATCTTCGCAATCTCCGCACATTTGTTACGGAGGTGCTCTACACAATGTGCGGAGAAGTTACTCCACATGTCACAACACAACATTTTTTTTTTTTTTGCTAAAAATCATGCAACCTAATATTTGTTTATAATAATTGAAATTTGCCTTCTATAATTTTTAGTTTGTTATTTTATTAGCTTAAAAATATGCATAAAAGTAAAAGATTACTATTATGAATTACAACATTGAATTTTTCTTTATTTTTTATATAGTTATTCAATATGAAATAAATTTTATATTTTTATAAAAAAAACTGTAAATCTAATAAAAATATATAATTAAAAGAATAAGTTTAACTTCAATATAATACAAAAAAAAAACTCTCAAAAATAAAAAAGGAAAGAATCATTGATATGCTAAACAAAAAAAGAATCTAAACATAGCAATAAGAAGAAGACAAAAAATAAAAAAGTAAGTGAAAGAAAACTAACCCGTTAAAAAGAAAAAGAAAGAATGTTGCCAAACAATCACAACAAAAGAACTACCAAAATTTAACAATAATTATTGTTCAAATTAGCAATTTCCTGAAAGAAAAACAGTTGAAAGAGAGCTCAAATTTAAAATAAATGAATAGTGAAATGCATTATTGATTGCACTATACATACTTTACCACTGAAATGTAAAGAATTTTGCAATGATTTTTGGCTTTTTCCAAAAATACCCGCATGATTGTACAATCATTTACCATTTCATCTAATTCTTCAGCAGGTCAAGAGTATATGTTTATTGTTTGGTGTTGAAATTTTTTTAAATAATCATAATAAATCTTTTTGTTACACTAATAAAATTACAATAAAATTTTTTTACAAATAGTATAAAAAAGTAAAATCAATTTCATCTTCAACAAAAAAACACATTTAACCACTCTTTTTTTCTCTATTCCCAAAGCAAGAAATACAATTATATAAAAAGAAGACAATATTGAATTACAACATTTAGTAATTAAGAAACTCAATATTAAATAAATTTTATATATTTATAACAAATTATAAATTAAGTTGATATTTTCTTTTACGTTAATGAAAGAATATAATTAAAAGAATATGTCTAACTTCAAGATAATGCAAAAACAAAAAAAGCATACTCTCAAAAAAAGTCACTGCAATCCAGATGAATGAACAAACATAACACAAAGAAAAAAAAGCTGTGAAAACAAAAGTAACCTTTGAAGAAAAAAGAACAAAGAATGTTGTCATAGCATCCAAACAAAATATATGCCAAAAGTAAAATAACAGAAATGTATCACTTCTTATTCTTCCATTATTTCATTTAAACCCTTTCATTTCTCAAATTTCATCTCTTCCATCTCAAGTTAGTACAGCCACAAACCAAAGGTAATTTTATTTAATTTAAGTTTTACTTAGGTCGGAAGTTTGATGCTTATCTATAAATAAAAATATCTCTACTTAACTAAATTATATTTCTTATATTTAATAACGTCTAATTGAAAACTTGAATGTATGAAATCATTTGATGATTTTTCGAGATTTGAAACTTCCGATTCTACATATTTAACGTTTTCCTATGTATATATAATCAGTTAATATAATAATATTATGATTAATGAATTTTTCTCTATAATTTTCTTTTATCCAATTTCATCAACTATGCGTTATTTTCTATACTATAGACATTGCCTCATGGGAAAAATCATTGAAGAAAGTTTATAGGAGATAAAGTTACAGAAGAAAAAACACAGATTTCTTGGACAATGCATTCTGTTTCGCGTAGGTAGTCGCTAACAATTAAAAAATGGATCAGACGATTGTGTAAGGAACAAATCTCTTGAGACAAAGTCCCAAAAAGGGGTATTTTATTGGCGATAATTTATAATTGGAAATAAACAGAATGCTTCCAAGGAGCGCAAGCACACGAGTACTAAAAGAAGCGTTTAAGTTTAAACTAAGAAATCGAAATTACATATTCTCTGTTTGAGAGTGTTTGATTCGGGTTTTTTTCCTCAATGTCTTCTCTTCCTTTTATATTCCCTTGATTAATTTTTCGTGGCAAACCGCTTGGAAACTATTTGATTGCTGTATAACTACCCACTTTCTTTATGGTGGCTAACTTGTCGTGGAACTGCCGTCTGTAACTGTTGTCATTACTTTTTGTCGTTCAACCGCCTTCAACTAGGCTCCTTGAATCATAGAATGTGATAAGATCACTCAATAATTGCTTCAATAACTGCTATTCTGGATAACCATAATGTTTTATGCTTGCTAAGATCTTGGGCGATTCGAAAGTTTGGGCGAGAACGGCAGCCATTGCTCTGGGCGACCGTAAAGTACTCAATTCGCTCAGATTTTGGGAATCTTACAAGCTTGGGCGATGCTGTTACCGTGTTCGTAAGCTTCCATTGTATTCCTCAATTATCCTATTTGGACCTTTATCCTAGACTCCCCAATTGGGTTTCACTCTTTGTGCTGCACTTTTATTGTGTCAACAATTACTCTCCAATATGACAGAA
This sequence comes from Olea europaea var. sylvestris, assembly GCF_002742605.1. NCBI lineage: Eukaryota > Viridiplantae > Streptophyta > Magnoliopsida > Lamiales > Oleaceae > Olea > Olea europaea. The sequence goes on from NW_019229398.1 coordinate 3,099, forward strand.
TTAATACCAATTATTAATCTTTGCCATGTTCACTTTGTTTTTTTTTCAGCAATATTTGAAATTCCGAAAAATTTCAATCATTATTTCCTTCTACAGCCTGAAAAGGTGCAACGTTGCAAACCCTTATAAACCCCAAAGACACGTCATTTCATCGCACCACTAAACTACGTCTCTATATTTCGTGCCTCCTCCTCGCTATTTTACTGTTCATCTTCTTGCTTCTCTGCTACATTTCTCAGGCAAACCTTATCAAAAGTGTACTTTGTTTCCAATGGTGACTTCACAAATTCAATCTGATGATTGTTTTAGCTTCGAAGATTTCCAAAAAATCCTTACTAGGCCGTATGTAAATCCAAACTTCCTTGCACAAGCTAATGCTGACCTCAATGAATT
>NW_019229399.1:0-3490 GCF_002742605.1 Olea europaea var. sylvestris
GCCCTATTGGACAGTTTAAATTTCAAATAGTTTTCCCATCCAATCGATACTTGACAACAATGCAAGTGTCAAACAACGTGTCGAAAATCAGTGTACAAGTAGCAAGTTTACACTTTGCCATGTAACATTACCCTGTTGGACAGTTTAAATTTCAAACAGTTTTCCCATCAAATTGACCTTTGATAACAATGCACGAATCAAACAATGTGTTAAAAATTAGTGTACAAATAGGAATGTTCAATCGATAAGAACCATGCGACATGTACGCTATGGTGTAGACTTTAGTTTACACTTTGCCACCTGACATTGCCCTGTTGTATAATTTAAATTTAAAACAGTTTTCCCATCCAATTGACCCTCGACAACAATGCACGAGTCAAACAATGTGTCAAAAATTAGTATACAAATAGGAAAGTTCAGTAGATAAGAACCTTGCGACATGTACGCTATGGTGTAGACTTTAGTTTACACTTTACCACGTGACATTGCCCTGTTGGATAGTTTAAATTCCAAATAGTTTTCCCATCCATTTGACACTTAAAAACAATGCAATTTTCAAACAATGTGTAAAAAATCATTGTACAAATAGGAAAGTTCAATCGGTAAGAACCTTGGAACATGTAAACTATGGTGTACACTTTAGTTTTCACTTTGCCACCTGACATTACCCTGTTGGACAGTATAGATTTCAAACACTTTTCCCATCCATTTCAAACTTGACAACAATGCAAGTGTTAAACAATGTGCTAGAAATTAGTGTACAAATAGCAAAGTTCAATAGGTAAGAACCTTGCGGCCTGTACACTATGGTGTACACTTTATTTTACAGATTGCCATGCGAAATTACCCGGTTTGACAGTTTAAATTTCAAACAGTTTTTCCAACCAATTGACACTTGACAACTTTGTAACTGTCAAACGTATCAAAAATCAGTGTATAAATAGGAAAGTTCAATCGGTGAGAACCTTGTGACATGTACACTATGGTGTACAGACTTTAGTTTACAACTTGCCTCGTGACATTACCCTGCTTGACAATTTGAATTTCAAAACAGTTTTTTCATCCAATTGACACTTGACAACAATGCAAGTGTCAAACAACGTGTTAAAAATCAATGTACAAATAGCGAAGTTCAATTGGTAAGAACCTTGTTGCATGGACAATATGGTGTACACTTTAGTTTACACTTTTCCACGTACCGTGTTGGACAGTTTAAATTTCTGACAATTTTTCGAATCCAATTGACACATGACAACAATGCAAGTGTCAAACAACGTGCCGAAACTCTTTCTAAAAATAGCAAACTTCAATCAGTAAGAACTTTGCGACAAGTAGACTATGGTGTACACTTTAGTTTATACTTTGCCACGTACCCTGTTGGACAGTTTAAATTTTAATAGTTTTCCCATCAATCAGTGTACAAATAGCAAGGTTCAATCGGTAAGAACCTTGCCACATGTACACTATGGTGTACACTTTAGTTTACACTTTGCCACGTGACATTACCCTATTGAACAGTTTAAATTTTAAACAATTTTCCTGTCCAATTGACCCTCGAGAACAATGCACCAGTCAAACAACGTGTTAAAAATCAGTGTACAAATAGTAAAGTTCAATCGGTAAGGACCTTGCTACTTGTACACTATGGTGTATGCTTTAGTTTACACTTTGCCACGTACTTTGTTGGACAATTTAAATTTCAAACAATTTTCCCATCCAATTGACACTTGACAACAATGCAAGTGTCAAACAACGTGTCAAAAATCTGTGTACAAATAGCAAAGTTCAATCTGTAAGAACTTTGCAACATGTACACTATGGTGTACAATTTAGTTTAAACTTTGCCACGTGACATTAACCTGTTGGTTGGTTTAAATTTCAAATCATTTTCCAATCCAATTGACACTTGACAACAATGCAAGTGTCAAACAATGTGTCAAAAATCAATGTGCAAATAGCGAAGTTCAATCGTAAGGACCTAGCTACATGTACACTATGGTGTACACTTTAGTTTACACTTTGCCAGGTACCATGCTACACAGTTTACATTTCAAACAGTTTCCCCATCCAAATGACACTTGAAAACAATGCAAGTATCAAACAACGTGTCCAAAATATTTGTACAAATAGCAAAGTTCAATTAGTAAGAACCTTGCGACATGTACACTATGATGTACACTTTAGTTTACACTTTTCCATGTTCCCTGTTGGACAATTTAAATTTCAAACAATTTTCCCATCCAATTGACAGTTGACAACAATTCAAGTGTCAAACAACGTGTCGAAAATCTGTGTACAAATAGCAAAGTTCAATCAGTAAGAACCTTGCGACATGTACACTATGGTGCACACTTTAGTTTACACTTTGCCACGTGACATTTTCCTATTGTACAGTTTAAATTTCAAACAGTTTTTCAATCCAATTGACACTTGACAACAATGCAAGTGTAAAACAATGTGTCAAAAATCAGTGTACAAATAGGAAAGTTCAATCGGTTAGAACCTTGCAACATGTACACTATGGTGTACACACTTTAGTTTACACCTTGCCACGTGTCATTACCCTGTTGGACAGTTTAAATTTCAAATAGTTTTCCGTCCAATTGATACTTGACAGCAATGCAAGTGTCAAACAACGTGTCAAAAATCAGTGTACAAATAGCAAAGTTGAATCGGTAAAAACCTTACTACATGTACACTACAGTGTATACTCCAGTTTACACTTTGCCACGTACCCTATTGGATAGTTTAAATTTCAAATAGTTTTCAGATCCAATTGACACTTACAAACAATGAAAGTGTCAAATAACGTGTCGAAAATAAGTGTACAAATAGCAAGGTTCAATCGATAAGAACCTTACAACATGTACACTATGGTGTACACTTTAGTTTAAACTTTGCCACGTGACATTACGCTGTTGGACGGTTTAAATTTCCAACCGTTTTTCCATCCAATTGACACTTGACAATAGTACAAGTGTCAAACAACGTGTCAAAAATCAGTGTGCAAGTATTAAAGTTCAATCGATTACGACCTTGCTACATGTACACTATGGTTTACACAATTTAGTTTACACCTTTCCACGTGACATTACCCTGCTGGGCAGTTTAAATTTCAAAAAAAAATTTCGTCCAATTGACACTTGATAACAATGCAAGTGTCAAACAACGTGTCAAAAATCAGTGTACAAATAGCAAAGTTCAATCGTTAAGAATCTTGCTACATGCACACAATGGTATACATTTTCGTTTATAGTTTGCCCCGTACCGTGCTGGACAGTTTAAATCTCAAATAATTTTCCCATCCAATTGACACTTGACAACAGTGCAAGTGTTAAACAACGTGTCAAAAATCTTTGTAGAAATAGCAAATTTCAATTAGTAAGAACCATGCGACATGTGCACAGTGGTGTACACTTTAGTTTACACTTTGTTACGTACCCTGTTGAACAGCTTAAATTTCAAATAGTTTTCAGATCGGATTGACACA
>NW_019229400.1:0-3490 GCF_002742605.1 Olea europaea var. sylvestris
GGCGCAATTTCGTCAATTTCGTCATTTTTCTCGACTGTGTCAGAATTGACTGAAATTTGGCAGTTTGATCTGAAATAAAAATTACGCCGCGGGCAATTACGTCATTTTTCTCGACTGTGTCGGAATGGGCTCAAATTTAACAGGTTTATCGGGAACAAAAACCGCGCCGGGTGTAATATCGTCATTTTTCGCGACTATGTCGGAATTGGCTAAAATTTGACTTGTTGATCGGAAACAAAAACCGCTCCTGGGGCAATTTCGTCATTTTTCTCGACTGTGTCAGAATTGGCAGAAATTTGGCAGTTTGATCGGAAATAAAAATCGCGCCGGGGGCAATTTCGTCATTTTTCTCGACTGTGTCGGAATGGGCTCAAATTTGACAGGTTGATCGGAAACAAAAATCGCTCCGGGGGCAATTTTGTCATTTTTCTCGACTGTGTCGAAATTGGCAGTAATTTGGCAGTTTGATCAGAAATAAAAATCACGCCGACGGCAATTTCGTCATTTTCCCGACTGTGTCGGAATGGGCTAAAATTTGACAGATTTATCGGGAACAAAAATCGCGTCGGGCAATTTCGTCATTTTTTGCGAAGATCTCGAAATTCGCTGAAATTTAACTTGTTGATCGGAAAGAAAAACCGCCCCGGGGGCAATTTCGTCATTTTTCGCGACGATGTCGGAATGGGCTGAAATTTGACTGGTTGATCGGAAACAAAAATCGCGCCGGGGGCAATTTCATCATTTTTCGCGACTGTGTCGGAATTGCCTGAAACATGGCAGTTTGATCGGAAATAAAAATCGCGCCGGCGGCAATTTCGTCATTTTTCTCGACTGTGTCGGAATGGGCTGAAATTTGACAGGTTTATTGGGAACAAAAACCGCACCGGGGGCAATTTCGTCATTTTTCTCGACCGTGTCGGATTTGGCTGAAATTTGGCAGTTTGATCGGAAATAAAAACCGCGCCGGGGGCAATTTCGTCATTTTTCACGACTGTGTCGGAATGGGCTTAAATTTGACAGGTTGATCGGAAACAAAAATCGCGTCGGGGGCAATTTCGTCATTTTTCTCGACTGTGTCGGAATGGGCTCAGATTTGAAAGGTTTCTCGGGAACAAAAACCGCGTCGGGTGTAATATCGTCATTTTTCGCGACTGTGTCGGAATTGATTGAAATTTGACTTGTTGATCGGAAACAAAAATCGCGCGAGGGGCAATTTCGCCATTTTTCTCGACTGTGTCAAAAATGGCTGAAATTTCGCAGTTTGATCGGAAATAAAAATTGCGCCGAGGGCAATTTACTCGTTTTTCTCGACCGTGTCGGATTTGGCTGAAATTTGGCAGTTTGATCAGAAATAAAAATCGCGCCGGGGTCAATTTCGTCATTTTTCTCGACTGTGTCGGAATGGGCTGGAATTTGACAGGTTGATCGGAAACAAAAATCGCGCTGGGGGCAATTTCGACATTTTTCTCGACTGTGTCGGAATGGGCTCAAATTTGACAGGTTTATCGGGAACAAAAACTGCGCCGGGCGCAATTTCGTCAATTTCGTCATTTTCTCGACTGTGTCAGAATTGACTGAAATTTGGCAGTTTGATCTGAAATAAAAATTGCGCTGGGGGCAATTACGTCATTTTTCTCGACTGTGTCGGAATGGGCTCAAATTTGACAGGTTTATCGGGAACAAAAACCGCGCCGGGTGTAATATCGTCATTTTTCGCGACTATGTCGGAATTGGCTGAAATTTGACTTGTTGATCGGAAACAAAAACCGCTCCTGAGGCAATTTCGTCATTTTTCTCGACTGTGTCAGAATTGGCAGAAATTTGACAGTTTAGGGTGAAAATAAAAATCGCGCCGCGAGCAATTTCGTCATTTTTCTCGACTGTGTCGGAATTCGCTGAAAATTGGCAGTTTGATCGGAAACAAAAATCGCGCCGGGGACAATTTCGTCATTTTTCTAGACTGTGTCGGAATGGGCTCAAATTTGACAGGTTGATCGGGGACAAAAATAACGTCAGGTGTAATTTCGTCATTTTTCGTGACTGTGTCGGAATTGGCTAAGATTTGACTGGTTGATCGGAAACAAAAATCGCGCCGGGGGCAATTTCGTCATTTTTCTCGGCTGTGTCGGAATTTGCTGAAATTTGGCCGTTTGATCGGAAATAAAAATCGCGCCGGCGGCAATTTCGTCATTTTTCTCGGCTGTGTCGGAATTTGCTGAAATTTGGCCGTTTGATCGGAAATAAAAATCGCGCCGGCGGCAATTTCGTCATTTTTCTCGGCTGTGTCGGAATTTGCTGAAATTTGGCCGTTTGATCGGAAATAAAAATCGCGCCGGCGGCAATTTCGTCATTTTTCTCGGCTGTGTCGGAATTTGCTGAAATTTGGCCGTTTGATCGGAAATAAAAATCGCGCCGTGGGCAATTTTGTCATTTTTCTCGACTGTGTCGGAATGGGCTCAAATTGGACAGGTTGATCGGGAAAAAAAATAGCGCCGGGTGTAATTTCGTCATTTTTCGCGACTGTGTCGGAATTGGCTAAGATTTGACTGGTTGACCGAAAACGAAAACCGCGCCGGCTGCAATTTCGTCATTTTTCTCGACTGTGTCGGAACTGGCTCAAATTTGGCAGTTTGATCTGAAATAAAAATCGCGCTGGGTGTAATTTCGTCATTTTTCGCGACTGTGTCAGAATTGGCTAAAATTTGGCTGGTTGATCGGGAACAAAAATAGCGCCGGGTGTAATTTCGTCATTTTTCGCGACTGTGTCTGAATTGGCTAAAATTAGACTGGTTGATCGGAAACAAAAATCGCGCCGGGGGCAATTTCGTCATTTTTCTCAACTGTGTCGGAATTGACGGGAATTTGGCAGTTTGGTCTGAAATAAAAATCGCGCCGAAGGCAATTTCGTCATTTTTCTCGGCTGTGTCGGAACGGGCTCAAATTTGACAGGTTGATCGGGAACAAAAATCGCCCCGGTTGTAATTTCGTCATTTTTCGCGACTTTGTCGGAATTGGCTAAAATTTGACTTGTTGATCGGAAACGAAAACCGCGATTGGGTGATTTCGTCATTTTTCTCGACTGTGTCGGAATTGGTTTAAATTTGGCAGTTTGATCTGAAATAAAAATCGCGCCGTGGGCAATTTCGTCATTTTCCTCGACTGTGTCGGAATGTCCCAAATTTGACAGGTTGATCGGAAACAAAAATCGCGCCGGGGGCAATTTCGTCATTTTTCTCGACTGTGTCGGAATTGGCGGAAATTTGGCAGTTTAATCAGAAATAAAAATCACGCCGACTGCAATTTCGTCATTTTTCTCGACTGTGTCGGAATGGGTTCAAATTTGACAGGTTTATCCGGAACAAAAATCGCGCTGGGGGCTATTTCGTCATTTTTCTCTACTGTGTCGAAATGGGCCCAAATTTGACAGGTTTATCGGGAACAAAAACCGCGACGGGTGTAATATCGTCATTTTTCGCGACTGTGTCGGAAT
>NW_019229401.1:0-3490 GCF_002742605.1 Olea europaea var. sylvestris
ATTGTTTTACATATGTACTATTCTAATTAATTTTGTATTACTTTTATATTTCAACAAGATCTAATACCAATTTTTTCGTACAAAGTGAAAAAAGAGAAAAAATTATATTTGTGAAATGGACAGTCACATAGCGTAAGTTTTTTTTCCCCTTCAGGTGCGTATTGGATAAACCCTCGAGCTGACGCAACATAATGTAAGTTTTTATTATTAATATGTTTGGCGCAAAAGAACTTCATCGACTTATATTTTCAAACATTAGATGACAGAAACTTGAGAATAAAATCAGCTAACTGTTACACTTGCAAATAATCCAATCAACAGGGAAAAAAAAAGTTAATTTGTCGACTAATTTGTTCCCTTTGAAGGGAATGATGCATCACGATCTACCATCAATAAATATAGATAAAAATATATAAAAAAAAAAATCGGAATTGAAAATCTAATTACTTGAGACTTTGTTGGATAGCAATGGTTTTACTCCATTATAAAACCTATTCCTTGTAATTAAAAATTAGATAAAAGTTATGATTTCTATGAAATGTATGAATAAATATAGAATTTGGTCAGCGACTTAAAGCACTTATGAGCTTTATATTGATATCATAGTTTTTATTTGTTACGCCATATTTTAGTTGCAGTTAAGTTCCTCAATTTTTGTTTGTTGCAGAAATTATTTTCTTCATTTTTTTCGTTGAAATCTTATCTTCAACCTTCCATTAATTAGTATATCTCATCCTTAATGATATTTTATGTCAAAATATTTTGTTTTTATGATTTGAGAGAAAAATATTTTTTCGTACTTTTTATTTATTCTTTTAAAACATGATAAGAAAATAAGTTGTTATACACTATTTCAATGGAGTTTTTGAATATAAATTGTCATCAAATACAAAATGTGTTAATTCTATAATGAATAAAGTCTGAAATTTGAAAACTTTAAGTATAAGTGGTACGAGAAATAAAATCTGTGGTATGAATATAATTTTATTACAATCATTCTATAGAAATGTCATAAATGAAGGATTTTTCTTAATGAAATTTACTTCCTTCTTTTCTCCATTAACGGCTGTCAACTTCATGTGGCTCTCTTGTACTATAAGACTCTAAAAAAATAATAATAAAACAGTCCAATTTCAATTTACTGGATATTTCTAGTATGCCGTCAGTTATATTGTACTTAAAATTAGGCTCAACCATTTTTTTTTCTTTTCTTTTCTTTTCGGGGGTGGGGGTACCCTTGATAATTGATCTAGAGCTTGTTTGGTACAGTTAAAAAATTAATTAAAATCAAATTTTTTATCGTTATTTCATTATTATAATCATTATTTTTGAATTCTTCTCTCACATATAGGATCCACTTTATTTCTAACGGTCAAAAACTCAATTATCAAAATTCCTACCAAACAAGCACCTAATATATGGATTGATTGTTAAACCAATATAACTATTAATTAGTTTTGTTGTACTTAGATTGAGTTTTCTTTTTCTCTTATCCCAAATATATAGACATGTTCTCTAATTTAGAATATTTTGGTTTGTTATTCAATTTTCCTCATTTAATATGTCAATTTCTTGAAATTATCCAAATACACACATTTTCCATTTTTTGGAAACATGAAACAACTCTTATTTCTTCTTCTTCAAATTAAATCATTCAAATTCTTTACTAATTTCAATAATAATTTACTACTACATACTTAAAATTAAATAGGGTAAACTATGAAAGATTTTGACAAAAATTAATTTTTCAATAACATTAAAGAAGATTTTCTAAGCCGTGTGTGAAAAACGAAATAAGCCTATATAATTGGAACGAATCGAGTAACATTTTAAATTTTAAATGTGAGTCTTATCTCTTCAATTTAAGATCAATTATTCATTATTTAAGGATACTTAATAGAACAGTCAGATTAATGCTTCGCAAAAATGAGGTTGAATAGCACGTTTAGAACCCCACCCCATGCCACACCTACCCCATAAATACACCTTATTTACAAAATCTATTAAAAATTATAACATAGATCTTATCTCTATGAATGCATGCTATATATCAGTTGTATATAAAGACCCAATAATAAAGCTAGTAACGATTTAAGTTGTGTGTTTTTCTCTCTGTACTCTCTAAATTTACAGTCAGCAACTGAAAAAAAGGAGAAAATCCATGGAGAAGAATATGGTTGTTCTATATCGATATATAGAGCCTAAAAATTTGTTAATTTTCTTCACTGTACCTCTATTTTTCTTGTTTCTTGTATCGAGATTTCGTCGAAAACCCTATCCACCAGGGCCTAAAGGGTGGCCGGTGGTAGGTAACACAGGGATAATGGACCAACTTACTCATCGGGGCCTAGCGAGACTTGCAAAGAAATATGGCGGCATCTTCCACCTACGCATCGGATTCCTACACATGGTGGCAATATCGAGTCCCGATATCGCCCGCCAAGTGTTACAAGTCCAAGACAACATATTTTCGAACCGTCCAGCCACTATTGCCATAAGTTACTTAACCTATGATAGGGCTGATATGGCATTTGCTCACTATGGACCGTTCTGGCGGCAGATGAGAAAGCTCTGCGTCATGAAACTATTCAGCCGCAAACGGGCCGAGTCTTGGGACTCCGTCCGCGACGAGGTGGACGATATGGTCAGCCAGGTGGCGGCAAACACCGGTTCTACCGTAAACATCGGCGAGTTAGTCTTCGGCCTCACTAGAAACATCATCTACCGGGCAGCTTTCGGTTCGAGTTCACATGAGGGACAAGATGCTTTCATAAAGATTTTGCAAGAATTTTCCAAACTTTTTGGTGCTTTTAACATTGCAGATTTCATTCCATGGCTTGGTTGGATGGATCCACAGGGCCTAAACAACAGATTACAGAAGGCTCGTGCTTCACTTGATAAATTCATTGATTCAATTATTGATGAACATATGCAGAAAAAGAAGCACAATGATGCGGTCGAAAACGATATGGTGGATGAGTTATTAGCTTTTTACAGTGATGAAGCCATTGTTACAGAATCAGAGGATTTTCAGAACTCCATCAAACTTACTAGAAATAACATCAAAGCCATCATAATGGTACGTATGAAAATTAATTATTTCTTTTATTATTTTTCATGATTTTGTTTTAGATTAATTGTTCAGTTATGTTTTCATAAATAAATGTTTTTCTTATGGGGTTTGGTCGGATAAAAACAAAACAAGTAATTATATATTTATTAATATGGTTTGATTTTACAAGTTATTACCTGTTACACTGCATCGTCAAGTTGTCTGATTGTCTGTTTGTAATTAAACAGCGACACATTATATGTTTTGGGAGGGGAAAAAATTCATAATTATTTCGTTTTGGTGTTCTAATTGAATTGGAAAGGAAATTAATTGAGTAACAAACTTGATGACCAAAGAGAGAATGATATGATAACTACACAAAGTTCTCACTTTTTGCACAAAATCATTTCATATTAATTGCATAGGTGTTACTCTAAA